>NC_053489.1:24336764-24619264 GCF_905171775.1 Rana temporaria | reverse complement strand
GGACAGTCTCCCCAATGATCACCCGTGTAAGGGACAGTCTCCCCAATGATCACCCGTGTAAGGGACAGTCTCACCCAGTGGGTGGGAGGGACAGTCTCACCCAGTGGGTGGGACGTTCTTCCCCCTGACCTCCAATGCTAGGTGCATTCTCCCCAATGCATATCACCCTAATGTGCCGTGAGTTTATTTAAGATGTAGCAATTATTATCAGGAGTCCTCTGATACTGGAAAGTTTTATTTTAAGGTTCCTCCATGTTACAAGCTTGAGGAAGACTGGTGTGGACCCAAATGAGGAAAACTATAGCCACCTGTACTGAAATATAGGGACAAAATGGAAACCTGGTATTAAAGATGGTCTTTATGCCTCTTTCTTAAAAACAATGTTTGCCAAGAAGATGGGTTTGCATGGTTACATTCTGTTTTTTGCCTGCATATGGGAGTTGACCTGTGTTTGGGGCTGAAATAAATTTTCCTTGTTTTTTATTCCTTGTGTATCTTGATGTCTCCTGTCGTCCTCCAGATATCCCTGAGGAAGAAGCCAGGTACTGGACCAAGAAGCTGGAGCAGATAAACAGCCTGGAAGAGGCCGGAGAGGTGCGTCTATTTCTTAGCTATGCTCCTCCAAGGTCAGATGTACACCTCTCAGAGTCTGAAGGACCCGTCTCTGGGGACACTCAGGAGCCTAGAAATGATCAGTTATCTGGGGTCATCTTCTCACATGAGGTCCAAGGGCCCTATCTGCCTCTTGTCTCTTTATTTACAACTTTGAAGTTTACCAGCTTTGATATAAACCACTGAAAACAAAATTTCTAACACCTCCTTACAAAGTGGGATTGTTTTTTAACCCAAATGGTACTGATTTTAAAGCTGAACTCCGGCCTCGCCTTAAGTCTTGCACGGTTGTTCTGGCTCTTCTCCTGGACTGAAATGGCTTTCTCTGATTCCACTGCATACTGTGAGCTTCTTAGAATGTGCATTAGAAGCTATAGCAAGTCAGATAGAGCCTGCCTCATTTCCTGGCTGGAGGACATCCAGCATCACCTAGCTCTTTTCTACCAAGACTGACTGTTCCTGGCCCACTCTTTTTCAGTCATTGGATTTCTGTTCTTTTATTTCCAATGGTTTTTATTGGCAGATTTCACTTAATACATATCAAACAGATATAAATGATTTTAAAGTACAGTGGAACCTCAGATTGTGAGTAACGCGGTTAACGAGCGTTTCGCAATACGAGCACTGTATTTCTAAAAATCCTAACTCGGTTTGCTTGTGTTGTCTCGAAACACGAGCAGGATTCAGGTCAAAGCAGTGTGCAGTACCGCTTTTGTCCTGAGGTGTAGGGTGCCGGAGCCGGCTGCAATCAGCGCCATTCGGAAATGCACAGAAAGGCCCGAGGACAGTTTGGCTGACCACGAGCCTTCTCGAGGTTTGCCGAGAACGGAGTCTTTCCAAGGTTTGCCAAGGACAGCCGAACTGTCCTCGGGCCTTTCTGGCCATTTCTGAGGCTCTCCTGCGCCCCCCGCCTCTGGCCACATGAGGTGTTGCATGCCATTGAAGTCAATGCATAACTAATTATTTTCGTTTCCATTGACTTCAATGGGGAAAGTCGCTTTGATATGCGAGTACTTTGGATTACGAGCATTCTCCTGTAACGGATTATGCTCGTAATCCGAGGTTTCACTGTATATGTATTCCTATACTTGATTTCATCCACTTACCTGTACCGCAATAGTCCAATTTCACCCCGCCCTTCAGTTTTGTGGTTTGGGGGGACCAAAAATTCTGCCTTCTATTCAGATACAAATGAATAATAGAAAGTGATGACATAGAAAACAGGAGGAGGCCTAAGAATACACGGTTTTTGTTCTTTCAATCATGGAGACCAGTGGTCTGCATGCAAATGTTTTCCTTCTAGGGACACCCACTCCTCCAGACTGAGGCTCGTTTCACACTGCTGCGCTGTGAATTTGTTGAATTTTTTGTCGTGTGAGAGGTGCGAATTTACCGTGAATTTCAGGAGTTGGACATAGCTGCGCTTGATGTTTTAGCCAATGGAATCTTAATGTAAAATAAAAAGTGTTAACTTCCTGTGTACTTCCTGTTTTTTGTGGAGAGTAGTGTGGTGGAATTTGCTCATATGTGAACCACTAATTCCAGAATGATTTACTGATTTACATTTATGTCTATGGAGACTAAGGGGCAGATCCACAAAAGAATTACGCCGGCGTATCTTTTGATACGTTGCGTAATTTTAAAGTTCCCGCGTCGTATCTTTGTTTTGTATCTACAAAATAAGATACAATGGGATCTGGGATCGATCCGACAGGCGTACGTCTTAGTACGCCGTCGGATCTTAGGTGTATTTTTTTCCGCCGGCCGCTAGGTGGCGTTTCCGTCGAATTCCGCATTGAGTATGTAAATTAGCTAGTTACGGCGATCCACGAACGAACGTACGTCCGGCCGGCGCATTTTTTTACGTCGTTTGCGTTCAGCTTTTTCCGGCATATAGTTAAAGCTGCTATATGGTGGCGTACTCAATGTTAAGTATGGCCGTCGTTCCCACGTCGAAATTTGAATTTTTTACGTCGTTTGCGTAAGTCGTTCGCGAATAGGGATTTGCGTAGAATGACCTCACCGTCGGAAGCATTGGCTTGTTCCGGTTTAATTTCGAGCATGCGCACTGGGATACCCCCACGGACGGCGCATGCGCCGTTCAAAAAAAACTTTGTTTGCGTTGGGTCACGACGTATTTACATAAAACACGCCCCCATCACAGCCATTTGAATTCCGCGCCCTTACGCCGCCAAAGATACACTACGTCGCCGTAACTTACGGCGCAAATTCTTTGAGGATTCGAAAAAAATTAAATAAGTTACGGCGGCGTAGTGTATCTTAGATACGCTGCGCCCGGCGGAGAGAAGCGCCGAGGTACGTGGATCTGCCCCTTAATTGGCAACGCTGTAAACTCGCACAAGACCTTTTTTTTTTATCGCATCGCATTCGTTATCGAATCGCAACGCATGTATGTGAACGACCGTCATTGAAAATAATAACTTCATGGATGACATGCGAATTTAGAATGTTTTTGACACATCACATTCGTTATGAACTCGCATCAGTGTGAACCGGGCCTGACACCCCCCACCCATCAAGGCGTTTAGATATTTGCATAACTCCTCCCAACAGCCAGCCTACTGCTTTCTTCAGAACTGAGAGATCTTGGAGTACAGAGGCACAGGGTGCTGTGATGTTTTCAGGAAGCCATGTACTGCCCTCTGCTGGCCCCTCCCACCAGCCATGATCTGCTTGCATTGGATAGGGAAGCACAGCGACCCAGTGATAATGGAAAGGATTTATGTAAGAATTTCATTAGCATGTTGATAGAGAGGGGGAGGGACCAGGGAAGGCAGATTAAACTTCAGATTTAAACTTTTAGATCTGCTGCCAAACATGAAAAGCAAACACTTAGAGGTGCCTACAGGAACAGTTGCTTGTGACTGTAGCTTTCAGATAAGACTGTGAGAACCATCTGATTCATCTCCGCTTTAGAACAGCACTTTAACCACTTCCGGACCGCCGCATGTACATATACGTTGGCAGAATGGCACGGACAGGCACATTGGCGTACCTGTACGTGCCTGCCTAGACGTGGTTCGGGGGTCCGGTCGGGACCCCCCCCTCCGGTACATGCGGCGGTTCCCGTGGCTTCAGGAGCGATCTGGGACGAGGGCGCGGCTATTCGTTTCTAGCCGCCCCCTCGCGATCGCTCCCCGGAGCTGAAGAACGGGGAGAGCTGTGTGTAAACACGGCTTCCCCGTGCTTCACTGTGGCGGCGTATCGATCGAGTGATCCCTTTTATAGGGAGACTCGATCGATGACGTCAGACCTACAGCCACACCCCCCTACAGTTGTAAACACACACTAGGTGAAACATAACTCCTTCAGCGCCCCCTGTGGTTTACTCCCAAACTGCAACTGTCATTTTCACAATAAACAATGCAATTTAAATGCATTTTTTTGCTGTGAAAATGACAATGGTCCCAAAAATGTGTCAAAATTGTCCGAAGTGTCCGCCATAATGTCGCAGTCACGAAAAAAAAAATCGCTCATCGCCGCCATTAGTAGTAAAAAAAAAAACGATCCCCTATTTTGTAAACGCTATAAATTTTGCGCAAACCAATCGATAAACGCTTATTGCGATTTTTTTTTTTTACCAAAAATAGGTAGAAGAATACGTATCGGCCTAAACTGAGGAAAAAAAATGTTATATATGTTTTTGGGGGATATTTATTACAGCAAAAAGTAAAAAATATTGAGTTTTTTTTCAAAATTGTCGCTCTATTTTTGTTTATAGCGCAAAAACTAAAAACCGCAGAGGTGATCAAATACCACCAATAGAAAACTCTACTTGTGGGGAAAAAAGAACGCCAATTTTGTTTGGGAGCCACGTCGCACGACCGCGCAATTGTCTGTTAAAGCGACGCAGTGCCGAATTGTAAAAACCCCTTGGGTCATTTAGCAGCATATTGGTCCGGTCCTTAAGTGGTTAAGTTCTGTGCTTCAAAGGCTGCTTCGATTTGGTGCCAATACCACCTATCTAGTCCCTGATGGAGGATGTGTGCAAAGTTTCTCCTATCTGCGATACTCTCTGTATTGGTTCACACACCTACAATACAGTACAGAGTCTCCACCTGTCCTATGAAAGACATACAAAATCATCAAACGCGTAGCTGGAATCCATAATCGTACGGAGAATGTTGTAAACCCAACTGCCCTCTACTAATATTTTCTCATTCTGTTACCTACATACAAATCAAATGCAATGGTAAAATCACTCAATACAAAACAAGCCAACTTCTGCTTTTGTCGTCTGATGTTTAGCATTGGTTCCGAGCATGCATGTTTGTACTTTGGATTTTAGTTGGACGGTCTTGCGTACACACGATTGGATATTTCTTTTTCTTTTTTTTTGTGTGCGTGTACTTGAGAGAGGAGCCGGACTGCAGGAGTTGGGAGTAGGCAGGCCTCCCCCAGAGGCAATCTGCCACCTTTCTCCATGCCCCGGGTGGCAATGGTGGGTGTGTGAGGGGGTCCTCCCACACAGCCCGCCCTACCTGCTCCGCTTTGAAGCCCAACGGGGCAGAGGGACTCCCTATAAGGGAGTGAGAGGATTTGCCCGCTCAACCAGCCCCATTAGTCCTTCACCTCTCTTTTTAGAGACCGCGTGGTCAAAGTGCGTGCATGTTCACTCAATTTAGAGTGCGTGTAAGTGTGGTGTTTTTTTGTGGGAGGGGGGTGGGCGTACTAAGCGCAGGCTTACCTCGCATAGCACACCCACCGGGAGCCGGGCTGAGACCACCAAACTCAATTCACATGTAGCCGAGACCGGGATCCGAACCTCTAGCTGCAGAGGTGAATGGCTTGTCAGCGCAGTGCAGCTCCATCACGCGATTGGATATTTTGACGTAACAGATTTATTAAGCCAGACAGTTGGTGAGCATGAACAGCCAACATTTTGTTGTCATTAACTGCTTAAGGACCGCCTCCTGCACATATACGTCGGCAGAATGGCACAGCTGGGCACAAGCACGTACAGGTACGTCCTCTTTAAGTGCCCAGCTGGTCCGAAGCTCTGTGACCGCGGGACCCGCGGACCCGATCGACGCTGGAGTCCCGCGATCGGTCCCTGGAGCTGAAGAACGGGGAGAGGTGTGTGTAAACACAGCTTCCCCGTTCTTCACTGTGGCGCCGTCATCGATCGTGTAATCCCTTTTATAGGGAAACGCAATCGATGATGTCACACCTACAGCCACACCCCCCTACAGTTAGAAACACAAATGAGGTCACACTTAACCCCTTCAGCAGCGCCCCCTTGTGGTTAACTCCCAAACTGCAATTGTCATTTTCACAGTAAACAATGCATTTTTAATGCATTTTTTTGTCGTGAAAATGACAATGGTCCCAAAAATGTGTCAAAATTGTCCGAAGTGTCCGCCATAATGTCGCAGTCACGAAAAAATCGATGATCGCCGCCATTAGTAGTAAAAAAATAATAATAAATAATAAAAATGCAATAAAACTATCCCTTATTTTGTCAACGCTATAAATTTTGCTCAAACCAATCGATAAGCGCTTATTGCGATTTTTTTTTTTTTTACCAAAAATATGTAGAAGAATACGTATCGGCCTAAACTGAGGAAAAAACATTTTTTTAATATATTTTTTGGGGGATATTTATTATAGCAAAAGGTAAAAAATATTGTTTTTTTTTCAAAATTGTCGCTCTACTTTTGTTTATAGCGCAAAAAATAAAAACCGCAGAGGTGATCAAATACCACCAAAAGAAAGCTTTATTTGTGGGGAAAAAAGGACGCCAATTTTGTTTGGGAGCCACGTCGCATGACCGCGCAATTGTCAGTTAACCACTTGACCACCGGGCCTATTCTGGCACTTCTCTCCTTCATGTGAAAATCAAAATTTTTTTTGCTAGAAAATTAATCAGAACCCCCAAACATTATATATTTTTTTTTAGCAGACATCCTAGGGAATAAAATGGCAGTCATTGCAATACTTTTTGTCACACCGTATTTGCGCAGCGGTCTTACAAGCGCACTTTTTTTGGGAAAAAATCACTTTTTTGAATTAAAAAATAAGACAACAATAATTTTTGCCCAATTTTTTTATATATTGTGAAAGATAATGTTACGCCGAGTAAAATGATACCCAACATGACACGCTTAAAAATTGCTAGAATTATTGCTCTCGCTCTAACGATCGCGGCGATACCTCACTTGTGTGGTTTGAACACCGTTTTCATATGCGGGCGCTACTCGCGTATGCATTCGCTTTTGCACGCAAGCTCGTCGGGACGGGGCGTTTTTAAAAAATTTTTTTTTTTTCTTATTTATTTTTTTTTATAATTTTTTACACTGAAATAAAAAAAAAAAAATATATCACTTTTATTCTTATTACAAGGAATGTAAACATCCCTTGTAATAGAAAAAAAGCATGACAGGTCCTCTTAAATATGAGATCTGGGGTCAAAAAGACCTCAGATCTCATATTTAGACTAAAATGCAAAAAAAATGTAAAAAAATTAAACTGTCATTTTTTTAAATGACAGAAAAAAAAAATGTTGCTTTAAGACGCTGGGCGGGACTGACGTTTTGACGTCACTTCAGCCCAGCAGAGCTATGAGGACGGGCGAAGGAGATTTTTCCTTCAGTCTCGTCCCCGGTCACTTGCCGAACGGACCCGATCGCCTCCGCCGCTACCGACGGCTACGGTAAGCGGCGGAAGGCGCGGGAGGGGGGGGCCCCGCCACCGATAACGGCGATCTCGCGGCGAATCCGCCGCAGAGACCGCCGTTATCTTTTAAAGGACCGTCGGCACTAAAGATGCATACCTCGGTTGTGGCAGCAGCTGCTGCCGTTACCGAGATATACATCTTTAAAAACAGGACGTCTTTTTGACATGAGGCGGTGGGCAAGTGGTTAAAGCGACGCAGTGCCAAATCGCAAAAACTGGCCAGGTCCTTTTACCTGCCTAAAGGTCCGAGTCTTAAGTGGTTAATGTATCTTGATTACCAGCATGAAGAAGCCTTTTCCTTATCTGTAAAAAGAGTGTGAAATTTATACACCTAAATGATATCCTATGTACACCGTACAATTATCCTCCCACTCTGTGTACAGGATTCCTTCACTCACTGAAATGCTTTTCACGGGATTATGATATCTGTCTGTTGCTGCTGCTCAGAGGGTTCCTAGACCTGTCAAGTCACTGGGATATACCTGGAGTCGCCGGGTCATCCCTTTCACACAGCTTCTGGGAATGAAGTGGCTTGATTTTTTTATTTTATTTGCATGGTTTAAGAGATATTCACCCTGCATGCAGCCGCTGACATCTGCGGCACATGTGCTCTGAAGGTCCGGCATAGCGTGCTGGAACTTCAGAGCTTTGTGCCTGAACCAAGGGCCCCCTCACAGCACCGGAGCCTGTGAACCCGGAAGTAACTCCGGGGGAACATGTCAGCCCCCTCAACGGAGCTTCTTCTTAGTCTTTAACCACTTAAGCCCCGGACCTTTAGGCAGCTAAATGCCCAGGCCAGGTTTTGCGATTCGGCACTGCGTCGTTTTAACAGACAATTGCGCGGTCGTGCGACGTGGCTCCCAAACAAAATTGGCGTCCTTTTTTCCCCACAAATAGAGCTTTTTTTTTGTGGTATTTGATCACCTCTGCGGTTTTTATTTTTTGCACTATAAACAAAAATAGAGCGACAATTTTGAAAAAAATTCAATATTTTTTACTTTTTGTTATAATAAATATCGGCCAAAAACATATCTAAAAATATTTTTTTTCCTCAGTTTAGGCCGATACATATTCTTCGACCTATTTTTAGTAAAAGAAATCGCAATAAGCGTTTATCGATTGGTTTGCGCAAAATTTATAGCGTTTACAAAATAGGGGATAGTTTTATTGCATTTTTATAAATTTTTTTTTTTTTACTACTAATGGCGGCGATCAGCGATTTTTTTCGTGACTGCGACATTATGGCGGACACTTCGGACAATTTTGACACATTTTTGGGACCATTGTCATTTTCACAGCAAAAAATGCATTTAAATTGCATTGTTTATTGTGAAAATGACAATTGCAGTTTGGGAGTTAACCACAGGGGGCGCTGTAGGAGTTAGGGTTCACCTAGTGTGTGTTTACAACTGTAGGGGGGTGTGGCTGTAGGACTGACGTCATCGATCGAGTCTCCCTTATATAAGGGATCACTCGATCGATACGCCGCCACAGTGAAGCACGGGGAAGCCGTGTTTACATACAGCTCCCCCCGTTCTTCAGCTCCGAGGAGCGATCGCGAGGGGGCGGCTATAAACAAATAGCCGCGCCGTCGTCCCGGATCGCTCCCCGAGGGAACCCGACCGCCGCATGTATCGGGCGGGGGGGGTCCCGATCGGACCCCCCACCCGCTAGAAGGCAAGGACGTACAGGTACGCCAATGTGCCTGTATGTGCCATTCTGTGGATGTACATATACATGCGGCGGTCGGGAAGTGGTTAAAGTGGATGTAAAGCCACTTTCATCCTTTATAAACTACTGCCATAGTGCTGATCTACAAGGATATAGATGCCTCCTGCATGTATCCTTAACAGTCAAATATCTCCCCTCTGTCTGTTATGAGACCCGAAAAACTGCAGATTCTGTGGGTGGGTCTGTTGTCTGGAGCTCGGTGGGTGGAGTCGTGATGTCAGTAGACTTCCCCGCCCACCTCTACACTCTCCTTGTCAACATGCATTTTTTCCTGTGTATTCCTTACACTAAATTCTGCTATGATCCCTAACATCCAGTCAAAATCCAGAAAAGTAACCACATGACTTCAGAAAAGGAGTGGGGGTGGGAATTAAAAAATAATGCCTGTCTCCAGGCTAGTGCATGAGATATGTAAATAACTTGATGTTGCAACTGAGATCAGGTGACCTCAGACACACACTGCAATATAACAATCGGATCACTCGAGCTTCTCCTCTGCCCAGCTCTCACTAGATACATCTAACCTAAGTCAGATCACTTGTCTGTGTATATTCTGCTTTCTGTTCTGTGTTTTCACTGTAATATACATGCATTTCCTCATCACACTGAACTGTGGATCACACCCTATGATGAGAAATATCCAGTCAAAACACAGTAAAGGCAGCCAATCCTGGGAGAGCTGGACGGGAGAGGAGGGGGATGTGAATTGTGAACTTTTTACACACGATGTGCCTCTGTCTCAGGCTAGTGCATGAGATGTGAAATAACCTGTCACTCACAGCAAGGGGGGCGGAACGGACTAAGGTTTTTCTCTGTAAGTCTGTTTTATTTCACTGAACAATAAGAGGATTGCTCAGAGCTGGATTAACTCTGTGTGGCAAGACTGGGCACAGATGATAGGAAATCTTATACCCTACATTGTGACATCCACTTTAATCTAGATGCGGCAGGTAGTAGAACCCAGGTATACTACAGGGGAAAATATTTATGGACACCTGACCATCGCACCTACACGAACTTGTTAGGCAACCCATTACAAAAACCATAGGCTTTGTTATGGAGTTGGCACCCCTGTCGGTGGCTATAACATCCTCCACTCTTCTGGGAAGGCTTTTCACAAGATTTCAGAGCGTGTCAGTGGGAATTTTTGCCCATTCAGCCAAAAAAACACTTTTGAGGTCCGGTACTAATGTTGGATGAAAAGACCTGGCTTACAATGGGGTTTCCAATTCATCTCAAAGGTGTTCAGTAGGGTTGAGGTTAGGTATTCTCCACCAATCTACCACCAACTGTTAATTATGCATTGTCAATTTTTAGTTTGGTGGGATTTTGGTTTGGTAGACATTAGGGTTGTCCCGATACCAGTTTTTTAGGACCGAGTACAAGTACCGATACTATTTTTCAAGTACTCGCCGATACCGAATACCGATACTTTTTTTAAATGTGTCCCCCCCCACAGATGCAGCCGTGTCCCCCCCCACAGATGCAGCCATGTCCCCCCCCACAGATGCAGCCATGTCCCCCCCCAGATGCAGCCATGTCCCCCCCCAGATGCAGCCATGTCCCCCCCCCCAGATGCAGCCATGTCCCCCCCCCAGATGCAGCCATGTCCCCCCCCCCAGATGCAGCCATGTCCCCCCCCCAGATGCAGCCATGTCCCCCCCCAGATGCAGCCATGTCCCCAATATATGCAGCCATGTCCCCAATATATGCAGCCATGTCCCCAATATATGCAGCCATGTCCCCAATATATGCAGCCATGTCCCCCCCCCCATATGCAGCCATGCCCCCCCCCCCATATGCAGCCATGCCCCCCTCCATATGCAGCCATGTCCCCCCCCCATATGCAGCCATGTCCCCCCCCGATATGCAGCCATGTCCCCCCACACACATGCAGCCATGTCCCCCCACACACATGCAGCCATGTCCCCCCACACACATGCAGCCATGTCCCCCCACACATGCAGCCATGTCCCCCATATAAGCAGCCATCTCCCTCATACCTAGATGCTGCCGTGCCGCCGCTTAGTTAATATGGGCGGGGAACATTACAGCCTTCATTTGAATAGCTGTAGTGTTTCCCGCCGCGCCGCGTATAGACACTCCCCCTTGCTCGGGATTGGACAGATCACCCGTTCAATCCCGAGCAAGGGGGAGTGTCTATACGCGGTGCGGCGGGAAACACTACAGCTATTTAAATGAAAGCTGTAATGTTCCCCGCCCGTATTAACCAAGCGGCGGCGGCGTTGCAGGGGGGTGGGGGATCTGAGTATTCGACCAGGCATCTGGGGCATTTGCGGGAGTACAAGTATTCCCGCAAATACTCGGTATCGGTACCGATACTAGTATCGGTATTGGGACAACCCTAGTAGACATGTTTGGTTCCACTCCTGCATTTCTTTTGTTTTTCCAGTGCTCTTTTTTGCCAGACCAACTATAGGTAGGTTTAGGTGATCACCTGCCCCCCATCTATTGATTAGCACGCCTGTGCTCCTTGTTAGGAGACTTTAAAATTCATAGCTAGGACTGCAGTACACAGAGTGCCTTGACGTTGGCCTGCAGCTTAGTTAGACAGATTAATTTGGTTCAGTGCTCTTTTGGTTGGTAACTTTGAGCCTGGCTATTATGGAAACATTTTTTATATTCCATATATATATTTAATCGCATACTGCTAAAAACGCATCTCATTCAAAGTCCCAACTCTCCCCACCTTTTTAGGTATTCATGTTAGGTGGGAAAACCTGGCTCACATTAGGTGTTCTAATTCATCTCTAAGATGTTCAGTAGGGCTGAGGTCTGGACTCTCAAGTTCCTCCACACCAAACCCATCAGACATCTTTATGGAGCTGGCTTTGTACATTCATACTGGAACAGAAAAGCGGCTTCACCCAACTTTTGCCAACTTTTAGGTTTGCTGAGCATAGTTGTCTAAAATGTCTTTGTATGCTGTAATATTAAGCCTACCCTTCACTGAAAACGACTAAATTCAATCGTTCCAATGTTCCAATGTTCTAGCATCAGCATTATAGTTTTAATGGCTTCCTACTGAAATCTCCATTTCTCTTAAATATTTAATCTCATATTTAATTGATACAAAATTAGCCCAGTGACTTGGTCTGTAGGGTATGAATTGTTTCACAGTAGAATGCGGTAGACTTTTGTTTTTCAATTTGTATTTCTGATTTCGCACCTAGGGAAGGTAGGGATAAGCAGACCCGGGTTTTATGAATTGAATGTCATCGAATGTTGGAAAATGGCACACTTGTTTTTTCCCTAATAAAGACATGTATGTGTGTTTTATGCTCAATCGGTCATATTTCTAAGTGCTGAGAAATCCAGGCACTTTAACCACTTAACCCCCGGACCATATTGCTGGTCAAAGACCGGAGAACTTTTTGCGATTCGGCACTGCGTCGCTTCAACTGACAATTGCGCGGTCGTGCGACGTGGCTCCCAAACAAAATTGGCGTCCTTTTTCCCCCACAAATAGAGCTTTCTTTTGGTGGTATTTGATCACCTCTGCGTTTTTTAGTTTTTGTGCTATAAACAAAAATAGAGCGACAATTTTGAAAAAATATATTTTTTACTTTTTGCTGTAATAAATATCCCCCAACAATATATAAAAAAACTATTTTTTTCCTCAGTTTAGGCCGATACGTATTCTTCTACCTATTTTTCGTAAAAAAAAATCGCAATAAGTGTTTACTGATTGGTTTGCGCAAAAGTTATAGCGTTTACAAAATAGGGGGTATTTTTATGTCATTTTTATTAATATTTTTTTTTACTAGTAATGGCGGCGATCAGCAATTTTTTTTTCTTGACTGCGACATTATGGCGGACACTTCAGACACTTTTGACACATTTTTGGGACCGTTAGCATTTTTATAGCGATCAGTGCTATAAAAATGCATTGGATTACTATAAAAATGCCACTGGCAGTGAAGGGTTTAACACTAGGGGCCGGGGAAGGGGTTAAGTATGTTCCCTGGGTGTGTTCTAACTGTAGGGGGGGTGGCCTCACTAGGGGAAATCACTGATCTTCTGTTAATACATTGTATGAACAGAGGATCACCATTCCCCCCCCTGACAGGACCGGGAGCTGTGTGTTTACACACACAGCTCCCGGTCCCTGCTCTGTAACGAGCGATCGCGTGTGCCCGGCAGCGATCGCGCCCGCTGGGCACGGGAGTCGGGTCGAGCGCCCCTAGTGGCTTGCGAGAGAGCCGACGTAGAGCTACGGGCTCTCGCGCACAGGAGCCGACCTGCCGCCGTAAAACGACGGTGGCGGGGCGGCAAGTAGTTAATACAAATTCACCAGCAACATTTATATTACAGCAACAGTTTAAGCCAGCAAGGGGGCAGTACGTTAGCCGCTTTTTAGCTCCATTTCAGGGTGGTTGTCAGGCTCTTCATAATGCAAAAGGAGTGTTTTCTGTTCTCCCTTTATAGTTGCATAGTAGGTGAGGTTGAAAAAAGACACAAGTCCATCAAGTCCAACCTATGTGTGTGATTATATGTTGTATTACCTTGTATATTCCTGTATGTTGTGGTCGTTCAGGTGCTTATCTAATAGTTTCTTGAAACCATCAATGCCCCGCACTGAGACCACCACCTGTAGAAGGGCTCTTATAGTAAAGATCCCTCTACGTAGTTTAAGGTTAAACCTCTTTTCTTCTAATTTCAATGAGTGGCCACATGTCTTGTTAAACTCCCTTCCTCGAAAAAGTTTTATCCTTATTGTGGGGTCACCAGTATGATATTTGTAAATTGAAATCCTATCCCCTCTCAAGCGTCTCTTCTGCAGAGAGAACAAGTTCGAATAATAACATTGTTGTAAGCAGTTGGGGTTCTTTTTTTCGAACATGGAAATTTTCTAACCAGCTAGTCTCCAATTCTGCAACAAAGAAAAGGATCTAATCCCATGTCACTGTTTGGAGATGACCCCACACTGGGCTATTTTACCTGAAGACCAGCAGAAAGCTTCCCATCCATGGCCAGTTGTTTATCATTGGAAATATCGGATTTTCCCATTGCTTTTTTTGTTATTATTACCTATTACTCTTGCAGATCAGTTGTTTGCTACCATTATTGTTGTTTGTGTTTGTTATACACTTGTATTTTTACATTGCCACTTGTACATCTCTCCGCAGTACACCTACCAGGACGATGAAGAGAAGCCGCCTCTCCCCATCGCTGCGTCCCAGTGCTGTAAGTCCACACTGACCATCTTCGTGTTCCATAGGTCTGATCTATGTCCACAGTTGTATTGTGACAATCGTCTTGTGTGTCAGCTAATGAGTTTTCCCTCTTACTGTGTCATCCCAACTATTCATAAGACAGCCATCTTTTCTTTTTCTTTTTTTGATAACTTTGGTTATAATTCTACTTCTTTCTTATGTGCTTATGGATCAGAAGTTTTAAAACATCTGCTATTAATGGGTAATTTTTTGCTTCTTCAGATCTAAAAGTGAACATGATTTTTCCATCAATCTGTGCTGATGATTTTTTGCTTTAGGGAACAGGCAGAGTAATAAGTGACTTGGCTCCTTATAACTCTGCACTCTGTGACATACTCCTGACCCCTGTACTATATACGTTACACACTCCTGACCCCTGCATTCTCTACGTTTCATATTCCTTACACCTGCACTCTCTACGTTGCATATGCCTGACCCCTGCACGCTCTCAAGGTTGCATATGCCTGACCCCTGCACTTTTCCTTACATACACCTCACCCCTGCACGCTCTACCTTGCACACGCCTGTCACATACCTTATCTGAGGCCAAGATGCTGAGGGAGGCTCCCCTTGCGGCTGAGCACAGTATACCCCTGGAGGTGGAACAGAAGGTATAATGCTCAAAGAAGCATGGGTTGCCAGCAGGGTGAAGAAGACTGGAGCAGGTGTTTCCTGAAAGCCACTTGAGACTGGTGCAGGAGTTGGTCTTTAGAAAACCGTGCGGAGTGCAGTGGGCTTGAGAATCCAAGAAGCTTGGTAAAAGCCTGGCAGAGGATCTAGCATGGCAGGTCAGGCTGCTGCAAGTGGGATCCGTATGGCAAGCTGGGGCTAATGATGTTACATGAGAGAGGGCAAAGTCCTTTAGGCAGGCCAGGGTCATACACAGGTAATCAAGCAGGTTTAAAGCAGAAACAAGGTCCTTAAGACAAGCTGAGGTCATTCACCAGTGGTCAGGCAGGTAAAGCAGAAGAGAGATCCTTAAGACAAGCCGGGGTCGGAGGTAGGAGAAGATCAGAGCAGGTCACAGGGTAATCCGGGTCACAGGAACAACAGTAAGCGGATCAGGTTTCAGGAACATCTGAAGACTATCCAGCAAATTGGGTCAGACAGTGGCAGCCTTATAAAGGCCAGCAGGGGAACCATCTGTCACATGATGCGCCTATGGCACCCATTTCTTCTACTGGCAAGATTGACAGTACTTCCATGGCCTTTTGCCTGACTCCCTGCGCTCTCTACGTTGCACACGCCTGACCCCCTGCGCTCTCTACGTTGCACACGCCTGACCCCCTGCGCTCTCTACGTTGCACGCGCCTGACCCCCTGCGCTCTCTACGTTGCACACGCCCTAACCCTCTGCGCTCTCTACGTCAGGGCTCGACAAATCCCGGTCGCCATGGCGACTAGAAATGGCATCCTGGCGACTTGGCTTGGAAGGTGGGCTTTTTTTTTGTGAGCTGGCGCCATCTGGTGGTGAGCTGTTGGTATTACAAGTTATTACCACCAGATGTGTAAGCTGGCGCCATCTGGTGGTGGCCGTTGTATTACAAGTTAAGCATTACAAGTTAAACAGCAAAAAAAAAATGGGTGGAGTGCAGCGCTCAGGGTGTTTGCACAGAACAATCAACTAAAGGGTTAACAATAAATAAAAATAAAAATGATAATAAAAATAATGATAATAAAGTTGATTGATTAGTTTGAGATAAAAATCACAAAACACATTGGGGATATACAGTGTGACTGGTGATATTCAAAAATCCATGATAGGTTCAGTCCCAGCATAAATGCCTAAAGAGGTTGTAGTTGATAAAAATGAGGAACTGATGTGGTTGAAGGCAGTAGTTCAGGGCTGCTATCCAGGAGCGAAGTCAGCTCGGTGTATGCAAGAGAAAGACAAAAAGAGGGAAGCGCCTCTGAGTATACTGCTTTTAATTTAAAACATAAAAATATATATCCAGCACTTACATCATAATAATATGGTGCAGTCGTGGAGGCTGGCGTGCATCTGTAGCAGACAGTCCGCAAAGCGTCAGAGCTGGGCAGCCGGAGAGAGCCGGGGAGAGAGACGGCTGAGTCCTGGTTGTTGTGCCGCTGCTGGGCAATGGATTCGTCAGCTGTTGCGTGACGTCAGGTCGGACGGTGGCTGAGGGGGACCACAACGCGTTTCAGAGCCGGCGCACGGAAAAGACCAGCGCGCTCCTTTTTCAAGTGTAGTGAATGGAAGACAGGGCTCATATTTTAAACAGTCATGTGATCAGTGCCGACCAATGGGCATACAGGGATACCGAGCAAACGAAAGTGAATCGAATTACTTGATTAAAACTGACAGCGGGACAAGACTTATATATATATATGTGTATATAATACAAATGGAAAAGTATAATCTGAGGAGGGTGGATATTAAATGATTATCTACATATGTATAGTCAAAGTGACTGTGTATACATATAGTGGGGGAAACATGATTAAAAAGTGGAAAACGTATTACAAGTTTTGGACACTAGAGGGCCACCAAAGTAAGGATATATAAACGGTGCCTTAATTTAAAATGATATTATAATGGGAATACTACTAAGGGGTGATACTTCGGGCAGTGGCAATAGAACCACAAGGCTATGATGAGGCAGATATTGAATGTAAATATAAAAATACAGATGATAAAAATAAAAATAAAAATAAAAATAATAATAAAAGAAATAAGGATTGATCACATCAAAGTACAATACAAGGACAAGTAGGAACAATCATTGAGTATATCAGGCCCAGATGTAAATGGAAACTGATAAGTAATAGAGTATAGGGGAATATAGGGAGGGGGGGGGGGGAAAGAAAAAGGAGAATGCGCGTGTATGTAGGGCTGCATACATAAACACACATATGCATGCATCCACATACGCGTGTAGATATGTGGTAAAGATGTAAGGAATATGTATATTTGGATATTTAAAGGATGGCATTGACATCTAATTCTTCGTTGAGGCCGAGAGGAGAGAGACAATCAAGGGTAAATATCCAGAAGGTCTCGCGTTCGCACAGTCTGGAGAAACGCTCAGCCTCAGAGAGGCCCCTAGGTATGGATTCAATGACCCATACCCGTAGGCCCTCCGTAGACCGGTCGTGGTGCTCCAGAAAATGACGAGGCACACTGTGTTCGTCACAACCAGCCTCAACGAAGCGTCGGTGTGCACCAAAACGCTGTCTCAGAGGATTGATGGTGCGTCCGACATAAAGAAGTTTACAGGGGCATGTGATACAGTACACCACATAGTCACTGGAACAATTGTGGAAATTGTCCAGCGAGTATGATTTACCTCTATGGAAGAAATCTTTTTGGCCGTGGGTGACGAATGGGCAGGTTTTGCATCTAGGTTTGTTGCACCTGTACATCCCTTTAAGTGGGATCAGACAGGTGGAATCTAACGGTTTAAGACTTTTTAACCTACTGGGTGCTATCTTGTTTTTAAGGGTAGGAGCTCTTCTGTAAGTGACTTTAGGTTTATCACACAAGGTAGTAGCTAAATGGGGGTCTTGTTTAAGTATATTCCAATGTTTTGAAAGAATCTGTTCCATTTTTTTATATTGTCCATGGAAGCCGGTAATAAAACGTACAGCAGGTTTTTCAGGTGACTTAACAGTTTTGGGTTTTTTTCCGGGGAGAAAAATGTTGTAAGCATGATCTATTAATGGTTCCGGGTACCCTTTTTCAAGGAATTTTTGTTTTAAATGAGCACTTTGGAGGATATAGTCGCTATCTTTGGTACAGTTTTGGCGTAATCGGCAGAATTGGCCTTTGGGTATGTTTTTAACCCATAATGGGTGGTGACAACTATCATAATGCAGGTAAGAATTTCCTGCAGTAGGTTTAGTGTAGTTGCGGACGAATATGTTGTTATGTTCGTGACATAATTCTAGGTCAAGAAAGGCCAGAGATTCCTGATTCCACACGAAAGAGAAAGAGAGTCCTAACTGATTGGCATTACAGTGATCGACGAAACTATTCACCAGACTGGAAGGGCCATCCCAGATGATTACAATGTCGTCGATGTATCGGCCGTAAAATATAATGTGTCTTGAAAAAGGGTTGTCTTTCCATATGGCTAGGTTCTCCCAAAGACCCATGGTCAGGTTGGCATAGGAAGGGGCAAAATTTGCCCCCATTGCTGTCCCATGGGTCTGTAGGTAGAAGTCGCCTTCAAAATGGAAATAATTATGATTAAGGCAAAAGGAGGTAGCCTCTAAAATGAAGGCCATCTGTTTTGAATTGAGCAGGGGGTCAGAGAATAAAAATTCCTGTATCGCACGAAGCCCAATGTTATGGGGAATGGAAGTGTATAGGGAATTGACATCCAAAGACAGCCAGGAGTAGTTCTCCTGCCAAGCATAAGGGGACAAGAGTTCCATGAGATGTATAGAATCACGTATGTACGATGGGAGTTTTTGAGCTAGGGGCTGCAAAAAAGAATCTATGTATAATGAAAAACCACTGGTTACACTATTCATAGAGGCAACAATAGGCCTACCGGGTGGATGTGAAGAGTCCTTGTGTACCTTTGGTAGATGGTAAAAATATGGGGTGCTATAGAAGTCTTTTCGTAGAAAAGCTGCTTCTTTCTTGTCAATGACTAGGTCAGCTGTGGCTTGTGAGATAAGAGTGTCGGCTTCCTCACGAAAAAGGGGGAGGGGATCAATTGTTAGTTTTTTGTAGGTGTTGGTATCGGCTAGTAATCTCAAGGCTTCAAGTACATAGGACTGTCTGTCCTGGATTACGATGCCTCCACCCTTATCAGCTGGTTTGATTATGAGATCAGGGTTATTGAGGAAACGTTTGAGAGACGCTCTCTCTCCTGATTTAAGGTTAAAATTATGGTGTTTGTTTAGAAGGGCTGACTGTTGGCATAGCTGTTGGAATTCAGCGATCACTACTCTATAGAATGATTCTAGATACGGTCCCTTAGATTTTGTTGGGAAAAATAGTGATTTGGGTTTAAGGGATGTATGTATAATTGGTGGTGAAGTAACCAGGTGTTGAGTGAGTAAATGAAAGTCAAGCTCTGAGTTAAACTCGCCAGTGTCTACGGACAATGGACTCGTGTGGGATGTTTCATGGAGAGAAAGATTTAAAGTAATCTCATTGGAGATGGAGCTAGGTGAAGACTCTTTCGATAGCAGAGTATCCTTAAGGGATTGTATATGATAAAATCTCTTAAGGGTAAGATTCCTAATAAATTTATTAAGATCTTTAAATAGTTGAAATGGATTGGGTTGGATGGTAGGGGAGAAGGTTAGTCCCCTACTCAAAAGTGCGGAATCTTCTGGAGACAATATGTAAGAGGACAAGTTAAATAACTTTATAGTTTTTGCTGTTTGGCACTCAGGGTGATGTTTTCTGCGTCCTCCCCTGCATCCTCGTCTATGTGTTTTCTTTTTAGCCGGTGTTTGGAGTGGGGACCCTTTTCTAAAAAAGGCGAGAATGACAACGAGGTGGAGTATGATGGTATTTCATCTCTATTAAAGTCGCCTAAGATTAAGTCGAATGGGGTAGGTGGGGGAACATCTGGAGCAACAAAAATAGTACCTATATCGGAGATATTAGAAGAGGAACTAGATGCAATACCGAGACTGTTGGTGCTTGGTACAGCGGTATCAGTGGAGGAAATATTAGGTGTTGAATTTACAGAGGACACTGTTTCACCAAGTGTAGGAATAGAAATGGAGGTAGACGGAGGCGCTATAGGTTGAATTGATGGCCTATTTCTCTGTCTATGTATAGGTTGGGCCCTTTGGGGTAACGGGCGGGCTCTACAGGGTGTAGTGGAGAGACTGTGCACAGGTATATCTGTGTGTTTTAAAGCTACACGTGGAATTATTTTAGAATACGGTAAAATGGACATAAGAGCTGGTATAGAGGAATTGTTCTTCCATGAGAAGATCTTATTTTGAACTTGTAATACGTTTTCCACTTTTTAATCATGTTTCCCCCACTATATGTATACACAGTCACTTTGACTATACATATGTAGATAATCATTTAATATCCACCCTCCTCAGATTATACTTTTCCATTTGTATTATATACACATATATATATATAAGTCTTGTCCCGCTGTCAGTTTTAATCAAGTAATTCGATTCACTTTCGTTTGCTCGGTATCCCTGTATGCCCATTGGTCGGCACTGATCACATGACTGTTTAAAATATGAGCCCTGTCTTCCATTCACTACACTTGAAAAAGGAGCGCGCTGGTCTTTTCCGTGCGCCGGCTCTGAAACGCGTTGTGGTCCCCCTCAGCCACCGTCCGACCTGACGTCACGCAACAGCTGACGAATCCATTGCCCAGCAGCGGCACAACAACCAGGACTCAGCCGTCTCTCTCCCCGGCTCTCTCCGGCTGCCCAGCTCTGACGCTTTGCGGACTGTCTGCTACAGATGCACGCCAGCCTCCACGACTGCACCATATTATTATGATGTAAGTGCTGGATATATATTTTTATGTTTTAAATTAAAAGCAGTATACTCAGAGGCGCTTCCCTCTTTTTGTCTTTCTCTTGCATACACCGAGCTGACTTCGCTCCTGGATAGCAGCCCTGAACTACTGCCTTCAACCACATCAGTTCCTCATTTTTATCAACTACAACCTCTTTAGGCATTTATGCTGGGACTGAACCTATCATGGATTTTTGAATATCACCAGTCACACTGTATATCCCCAATGTGTTTTGTGATTTTTATCTCAAACTAATCAATCAACTTTATTATCATTATTTTTATTATCATTTTTATTTTTATTTATTGTTAACCCTTTAGTTGATTGTTCTGTGCAAACACCCTGAGCGCTGCACTCCACCCATTTTTTTCTGTCTCTTCTTGAAGTCTTGTACAGCTGCTAGGTTTGATTGCCTGACTTTCACCTTACTAGTAATCATTATTATTATTTTTAGTTGTCATGACCAGTTGATGACTATTTTATACATAGATATAACCCTTTACCCTTTGATAAGTACATTGCTCATTATTTTAACAGCATTTGTGTGCCTTTGCTGACCAAAAACTTTTTAAACTCTTTAGCTTTCTATAATTTTAGATTTATTACCCGAAATCCCAGTCCTTAATATATACATTATATTCTGACCAGATGGAACTAATTAACGAAATAGAATACCACAAATATGATGTCTTAGATACACTATACACTAGTTTGCCCTCTGACCTTTTTTGTGACTCTTCTAAACTCTCTCGCCCTGACAGATACTCCCTCTGTGGTAAATTCAAAAAATTAGAAAGACTCATCAATTCCACTAACACACATTGGTGGGATGAGTTTTTCCTCAAGAAATATCTAGAATATAAAATCTCTCCCAGAGGCTTGAGAATTCTCAAGACCTGCTCCTTTTTAGATGTTTCCCACAATGCAGAGTGGGAAGGAATAGCTGAGTTCTGCACTAATAAATTAATAGGAGTACTCATCAGTCAAAGACACATTAAGTACGATGAGTTAGTACATCACACACAGATGGTTTCGCTAGAAATTACATCACTCCAACAAAAGCTTCCACCTACTTGGCTGGAAACCCTGAAAAAGAACACCAAAACGCATGAGAACCTTCTCATTAAAACTAAATTGGGTAAATTCCATAGGGATTTGGACGATTATCGTCAAAATAAGATCTTCTCATGGAAGAACAATTCCTCTATACCAGCTCTTATGTCCATTTTACCGTATTCTAAAATAATTCCACGTGTAGCTTTAAAACACACAGATATACCTGTGCACAGTCTCTCCACTACACCCTGTAGAGCCCGCCCGTTACCCCAAAGGGCCCAACCTATACATAGACAGAGAAATAGGCCATCAATTCAACCTATAGCGCCTCCGTCTACCTCCATTTCTATTCCTACACTTGGTGAAACAGTGTCCTCTGTAAATTCAACACCTAATATTTCCTCCACTTCTATTCCTACACTTGGTGAAACAGTGTCCTCTGTAAATTCAACACCTAATATTTCCTCCACTGATACCGCTGTACCAAGCACCAACAGTCTCGGTATTGCATCTAGTTCCTCTTCTAATATCTCCGATATAGGTACTATTTTTGTTGCTCCAGATGTTCCCCCACCTACCCCATTCGACTTAATCTTAGGCGACTTTAATAGAGATGAAATACCATCATACTCCACCTCGTTGTCATTCTCGCCTTTTTTAGAAAAGGGTCCCCACTCCAAACACCGGCTAAAAAGAAAACACATAGACGAGGATGCAGGGGAGGACGCAGAAAACATCACCCTGAGTGCCAAACAGCAAAAACTATAAAGTTATTTAACTTGTCCTCTTACATATTGTCTCCAGAAGATTCCGCACTTTTGAGTAGGGGACTAACCTTCTCCCCTACCATCCAACCCAATCCATTTCAACTATTTAAAGATCTTAATAAATTTATTAGGAATCTTACCCTTAAGAGATTTTATCATATACAATCCCTTAAGGATACTCTGCTATCGAAAGAGTCTTCACCTAGCTCCATCTCCAATGAGATTACTTTAAATCTTTCTCTCCATGAAACATCCCACACGAGTCCATTGTCCGTAGACACTGGCGAGTTTAACTCAGAGCTTGACTTTCATTTACTCACTCAACACCTGGTTACTTCACCACCAATTATACATACATCCCTTAAACCCAAATCACTATTTTTCCCAACAAAATCTAAGGGACCGTATCTAGAATCATTCTATAGAGTAGTGATCGCTGAATTCCAACAGCTATGCCAACAGTCAGCCCTTCTAAACAAACACCATAATTTTAACCTTAAATCAGGAGAGAGAGCGTCTCTCAAACGTTTCCTCAATAACCCTGATCTCATAATCAAACCAGCTGATAAGGGTGGAGGCATCGTAATCCAGGACAGACAGTCCTATGTACTTGAAGCCTTGAGATTACTAGCCGATACCAACACCTACAAAAAACTAACAATTGATCCCCTCCCCCTTTTTCGTGAGGAAGCCGACACTCTTATCTCACAAGCCACAGCTGACCTAGTCATTGACAAGAAAGAAGCAGCTTTTCTACGAAAAGACTTCTATAGCACCCCATATTTTTACCATCTACCAAAGGTACACAAGGACTCTTCACATCCACCCGGTAGGCCTATTGTTGCCTCTATGAATAGTGTAACCAGTGGTTTTTCATTATACATAGATTCTTTTTTGCAGCCCCTAGCTCAAAAACTCCCATCGTACATACGTGATTCTATACATCTCATGGAACTCTTGTCCCCTTATGCTTGGCAGGAGAACTACTCCTGGCTGTCTTTGGATGTCAATTCCCTATACACTTCCATTCCCCATAACATTGGGCTTCGTGCGATACAGGAATTTTTATTCTCTGACCCCCTGCTCAATTCAAAACAGATGGCCTTCATTTTAGAGGCTACCTCCTTTTGCCTTAATCATAATTATTTCCATTTTGAAGGCGACTTCTACCTACAGACCCATGGGACAGCAATGGGGGCAAATTTTGCCCCTTCCTATGCCAACCTGACCATGGGTCTTTGGGAGAACCTAGCCATATGGAAAGACAACCCTTTTTCAAGACACATTATATTTTACGGCCGATACATCGACGACATTGTAATCATCTGGGATGGCCCTTCCAGTCTGGTGAATAGTTTCGTCGATCACTGTAATGCCAATCAGTTAGGACTCTCTTTCTCTTTCGTGTGGAATCAGGAATCTCTGGCCTTTCTTGACCTAGAATTATGTCACGAACATAACAACATATTCGTCCGCAACTACACTAAACCTACTGCAGGAAATTCTTACCTGCATTATGATAGTTGTCACCACCCATTATGGGTTAAAAACATACCCAAAGGCCAATTCTGCCGATTACGCCAAAACTGTACCAAAGATAGCGACTATATCCTCCAAAGTGCTCATTTAAAACAAAAATTCCTTGAAAAAGGGTACCCGGAACCATTAATAGATCATGCTTACAACATTTTTCTCCCCGGAAAAAAACCCAAAACTGTTAAGTCACCTGAAAAACCTGCTGTACGTTTTATTACCGGCTTCCATGGACAATATAAAAAAATGGAACAGATTCTTTCAAAACATTGGAATATACTTAAACAAGACCCCCATTTAGCTACTACCTTGTGTGATAAACCTAAAGTCACTTACAGAAGAGCTCCTACCCTTAAAAACAAGATAGCACCCAGTAGGTTAAAAAGTCTTAAACCGTTAGATTCCACCTGTCTGATCCCACTTAAAGGGATGTACAGGTGCAACAAACCTAGATGCAAAACCTGCCCATTCGTCACCCACGGCCAAAAAGATTTCTTCCATAGAGGTAAATCATACTCGCTGGACAATTTCCACAATTGTTCCAGTGACTATGTGGTGTACTGTATCACATGCCCCTGTAAACTTCTTTATGTCGGACGCACCATCAATCCTCTGAGACAGCGTTTTGGTGCACACCGACGCTTCGTTGAGGCTGGTTGTGACGAACACAGTGTGCCTCGTCATTTTCTGGAGCACCACGACCGGTCTACGGAGGGCCTACGGGTATGGGTCATTGAATCCATACCTAGGGGCCTCTCTGAGGCTGAGCGTTTCTCCAGACTGTGCGAACGCGAGACCTTCTGGATATTTACCCTTGATTGTCTCTCTCCTCTCGGCCTCAACGAAGAATTAGATGTCAATGCCATCCTTTAAATATCCAAATATACATATTCCTTACATCTTTACCACATATCTACACGCGTATGTGGATGCATGCATATGTGTGTTTATGTATGCAGCCCTACATACACGCGCATTCTCCTTTTTCTTTCCCCCCCCCCCCCTCCCTATATTCCCCTATACTCTATTACTTATCAGTTTCCATTTACATCTGGGCCTGATATACTCAATGATTGTTCCTACTTGTCCTTGTATTGTACTTTGATGTGATCAATCCTTATTTCTTTTATTATTATTTTTATTTTTATTTTTATTTTTATCATCTGTATTTTTATATTTACATTCAATATCTGCCTCATCATAGCCTTGTGGTTCTATTGCCACTGCCCGAAGTATCACCCCTTAGTAGTATTCCCATTATAATATCATTTTAAATTAAGGCACCGTTTATATATCCTTACTTTGGTGGCCCTCTAGTGTCCAAAACTTGTAATACGTTTTCCACTTTTTAATCATGTTTCCCCCACTATATGTATACACAGTCACTTTGACTATACATATGTAGATAATCATTTAATATCCACCCTCCTCAGATTATACTTTTCCATTTGTATTATATACACATATATATATATAAGTCTTGTCCCGCTGTCAGTTTTAATCAAGTAATTCGATTCACTTTCGTTTGCTCGGTATCCCTGTATGCCCATTGGTCGGCACTGATCACATGACTGTTTAAAATATGAGCCCTGTCTTCCATTCACTACACTTGAAAAAGGAGCGCGCTGGTCTTTTCCGTGCGCCGGCTCTGAAACGCGTTGTGGTCCCCCTCAGCCACCGTCCGACCTGACGTCACGCAACAGCTGACGAATCCATTGCCCAGCAGCGGCACAACAACCAGGACTCAGCCGTCTCTCTCCCCGGCTCTCTCCGGCTGCCCAGCTCTGACGCTTTGCGGACTGTCTGCTACAGATGCACGCCAGCCTCCACGACTGCACCATATTATTATGATGTAAGTGCTGGATATATATTTTTATGTTTTAAATTAAAAGCAGTATACTCAGAGGCGCTTCCCTCTTTTTGTCTTTCACAAGTTAAACAGCAATTCTAATGTAATTTTTCACTATTTTCACTGCCATCTTCTTCCCTCTAATTAGAACCCCCAAACATTATATATATTTTTCATCTTAACACCCTAGAGAATAAAATGGCGATCGTTGCAATACTTTCTGTCACGCCGTATTTGCGCAGCGGTCTTACAAGCGCACTTTTTTGGGAAAAAATTACACTTTTTTTTTATTAAAAAAATAAGACAACAGTAAAGTTTCCCCATTTTTTTTAATAATATGAAAGATGATGTTACGCCGAGTAAATTGATACCCAACATGTCACGCTTCAAAATTGCGTCCGCTCGTGGAGTGCCGACAAACTTTTACCCTTTAAAATCTTCATAGGCGACGTTTAAAAAAATCTACAGGTTTTATGTTTTGAGTTACAGAGGAGGTCTAGGGCTAGAATTATTGCTCTCGCTCTACCAATCGCGGCGAAACCTCAGATGTGTGGTTTAAACACCGTTTACATATGCGGGCGCTGCTCACGTATGTGTTCGCTTCTGCGCGCAAGCTTGTTGGGACGGGGCGCGTTTTCTGGCTCCTAACTTTTTTAGCTGGCTCCTGGATTCCAAGCAAATTTGTCAAACCCTGCTCTACTTTGCACACGCCCTAACCCTCTGCGCTCTCTACATTGCACACGCCTGACCCCTGCACTATTTGCCAGGCCCAGGCGCTGTCACTTAGAGGAGGAGCACATCAGCTCCGTGTTGGAGAGTCTGAAGTAGAGAACCTGAGGAAGAGTGCAACAATTATAGGGGGGTTGGGGGCTATCTATTCTTTGAGAGAGAAACAGTCCCTACATAAGGTAGTCTTGTCAAATTCAACCTCTTGTATTTGAATGTAGCTTGATGAAAAAATGCTGCATGTGACCTGCTTTTGTCTGCAATCCAAAAGTATCCCAAAGCCAGTCAAATGCAGCCTCTGACTTCATCTTTCCTACTCCCATTGAAGTCCACTGAATTCTGCTGATGCGTTTCAAAGGCACATCAGGTGTAGAAAGACATCAGTCTAAGTGAGCCCTAAAGCTGACAGTCTAATAGGAGCTATTAAACACCTGCTCACTAAGAGGAGATGGTGTATGAGGCTTCCGCTCACTAAAGCTTACACTGATAAGATACAATAGTGTATGAGGGTCCTGCTCATTAAAGCCAACCATGGAAGGAGGAGGTGGTGTAGGAGGGACCTGCTCACTAGAGATTACAGCGATAACTACTATATCTACAATTCAGGGTACATTGTCATGATGGTCATTGGGAAGAATAATTCTTATACTTGTGGTCATTGGGGAGAATTACCCCCCCCCCCCCCCCAATGCTGTCAGTAGGAACTCGTATGAGAGATGAGAGGCAGACATTGCTCAGCGAACCCCTACCAATTTCCAGAGGAACCCTACGGTTTCATGGAGCCTTGGTTGAGAAACCCTGCCATAATGTATGTGGGTCCTGTTTACTAAAGCCAACACTTGTAGGAGGGCACTGTGTATGAGGGTCCTGCTCACTAAAGCCAACACTTGTAGGAGGGCACTGTGTATGAGGGTCCTGCTTACTAAAGCTAACACTGCTCAACGAACCCCTAGCAACCTCTGGAGGAACCCTACAGTTCCATGGAGCCCTTAGTTGGGAAACCTTGCCATAGTGTATGTGGGTCCTGCTCACTAAAGCCAACACTTGTAGGAGGGCACTGTGTATGAGGGGCCTGCTCACTAAAGTCAATGGTAATGGTGTATGAGGGTCCCGCTCACTAAAGCTAACACTTGAAGGGGTATATGGTGTGTGAGGGTCCTGCTCACTAAAGCTAACACTTGTAGGAGGACACTGTGTATGAGGGTCCTGCTCACTAAAGCTAACACTTGTAGGGGGACATGGCATGTGAGGGTCCTGCTCACTAAAGCCAACACTTGTAGGAGGACACTGTGTATAAGGGTTTTGCTCACTAAAGCCAACACTTGTATGGGGACATGGCGTGTGAGGGTCCTGCTCACTAAAGCCAACACTTGTAGGAGGACACTGTGTATAAGGGTCCTGCTCACTAAAGCTAACACTTGTAGGAGGACATAGCTTTAGTGAGCAGGACCCTCACACGCCAACACTTGTAGGAGGACATGGCGTGTGAGGGTCCTGCTCACTAAAGCCAACACTTGTAGGAGGACATGGCGTATGTTGGTCCTGCTCACTAAAGCTAACACTTGTTGAAGGACACTGTGTATGAGGGTCCTGCTCACTAAAGCTAACACTTGTAGGAGGACATAGCTTTAGTGAGCAGGACCCTCACATGCCAACACTTGTAGGAGGACATGGCGTGTGAGGGTCCTGTTCACTAAAGCCAACACTTGAAGGGGGACACAGTGTATGAGGGTCCTTCTCACTAAAGCTAACACTTGTAGGAGGACATGGCGTGTGAGGG
The DNA here is from genome assembly GCF_905171775.1 of Rana temporaria. Taxonomy (NCBI): domain Eukaryota; kingdom Metazoa; phylum Chordata; class Amphibia; order Anura; family Ranidae; genus Rana; species Rana temporaria. The sequence goes on along the minus strand of NC_053489.1, from coordinate 24,590,796 downwards.
TCCTGCTCACTAAAACCAACACTTGAAGGGGGACACAGTGTATGAGGGTCCTACTCACTAAAGCTTACATGACATTGAGGGGGGCCATGAAACCGGGTAAACGGAGTTCTATGCTCTGAAATGTGTTGTCACCCCCACTATAAAATGAAACCATGAGACACAAGTGGGCAAAGTCATTCTTTCGAAATTTGCACACCGGCGGTATTGGATGTGGACAGAAGGTCCCCCCTGAGCTCACCTCTCTGATCACACCTAATAAACGTCCCCTGATGTTGTACACGTCGGAGAATTGGCCGCCTGCTGAGGTTCAGGGTGAGAGATCCGTCGGAATAAATTCCATCAATTTGTATCGCTAATTAATAAGCGAGTGATGCCGCTCTGCCACCTCTCCGGGGCTCGACGTTTGTTTTCCATAATTTAATTGTTTTTTTTTGCAAACAGCGCTGCAAATTGCTTCACGATGAATTAAAAGCCGAAGACAGAAGCCTTGTGCTCCTCAAAATACAAATAACCGTGCATTGATTGTGTGCGTGTAACCCCACCGGGGAGTGCCGGGGACTCTGAATAGCTTTTGTTAAGTTTGTATTGTGTGCGCGTTTTTTTGTTTTGTTTTTTCTCTTTGAACCTGTGAGATTTGTGATAGCTCGAAAGTTCAAACGAAGACAATAAACTGTTAATAGTCAGGTCACATAGAGACCTCCGATCTCGCACTCTCTTCACATCGATTGTTCATTAAAGGAGATATAATCCACAGCTTGCCAAGATCCTCCTATAAACTACCAGGTTAATACCATTTCTAATATCTTTTTAAATATCTTTAAATCTGAAGCTGTCATTACAGAAATCCCTGTTGATCCTGCCATGAAGGTCCTCGTTTTTGACACTTCCTATTATAAGATGCCTTTTCAGTTTTACTCCTTTATTTCCACCCCATCACATGGGCTCCTAAAGGAGAATACAAGCGGACATTTTCACACTTTTTTTTTTACAGGCATGGTCCACTGCTGTCACTATTGGGAAACCTACCCTGAGAAATACCGAATAGCCATTTCTGGAGTGCATGTAGACTGTGGCCCGGATTCAGAAAGATCAGCGGATCTTTCTGCGGGCGTAACGTATATCAGATACGTTGCGCCGGCGTAAATTTGGGCGCAAGTTCCGTATTCAGAAAGAACTTGCGCCCTAAGTTATGGCGGCGTAACGCATGTGGGCCGGCGCAAGCCCACCTAATTCAAATGGGGATGTTGTGGGCATGTTTTACCTAAATTTAAGATGACCCCGCATATTTTACGTGTTTTGTGAACGGCGCATGCGCTGTTCGTGAAAAAATCCCAGTGCGCATGCTCGAAATTACGCCGCAAGTCGTCATTGCTTTAGACGTGAACGTAACTTACGTCGAGCCCTATTCGCGAACGACTTGCGCAAACGACGTAAAAATTTCAAAACTCGGCGCGGGAACGACGTCAATACATTAGCTACACCTCATATAGCAGGGGTAACTTTACCCCAAAAAAGCCTAACGTAAACAACGTAAAAAAAATGCGCCAGACGCACGTTTCTGAATCGGCGTAAATACCAAATTAGCATATTCATCTCGTGACTATACGGAAGCGCCACCTAGCGGCCAGCGTAAATATGCAGCCTAAGATACGACGGTGTAAGACACTTACGCCGGTCGGATCTTAGGGAAATCAATGCGTAACTGATTCTCTGAATCAGGCGCATAGATACGACGGCCCACACTCAGAGATACGACGGCGTATCTGGAGATACGCCATCGTATCTCGTATCTGAATCCGGGCCTGTAAGTGGCTGGTCAGAGGCCCCCAACAAGTGGGAGAGTGAACATCTCTCCCACTTCTCTTCACTCCAGTTGTCCCCTTAATCTGATTTGCTCTTTTGCGAGCACAACTTGAATAGTGCCATTCACACTAAGCTGGTCCGGCTTTGTATGCTCCTTTGATTATCCTGCGCTGGACTTGTTCATTGATCAAGTTACTGCTGGACAGATTTCTGTAGCTTGGACTGAACAACCCTCTAAGTAAACCACCCCCTGCTGTATGGTGGCCTATGGCTGTGATGCCTTGGGAGTGCTTGGACAGATATAGGGGCTTGTGTACTCCTAGTCAGTACTGTATATGTAGGCCTAATGCCTCATACACACGATCAGTCCATCTGATGAGAATGGTCTGAAGGACTGTTGTCATCGGTTAACCGATGAAGCTGACTGATGGTCCGCCGCGCCTACACACCATCGGTTAAAAAAACGATCGTGTCAGAACGCGGTGACGTAACACACAACGACGTGCTGAAAATAACGAAGTTCAATGCTTCCAAGCATGCGTCGACTTGATTCTGAGCATGCGTGGATTTTTAACGGATGGTTGTGCCTACCAACGGATCGGTTTTGACCTATCGGTTAGGAATCCATCGGTTACATTTAAAGCAAGTTGGCTTTTTTTTAACCGATGGTTAAATAACCTATGGGGTCCACACACGATCGGTTTTGACCGATGAAAACGGTCCATCAGACCATTGTCCTCTGGTTAACCTATCGTGTGTACGAGGACTAAGGCCCACCGCCTTTACCTAATTATGTCTGCACTAGGACTGAATTAAGAGAACTATCCTTGTGCATGATACTTGAGAGGCCTGTATTAGACATGTGCACTGCCGATTATTCATTTTTTTTTTTTTTTTTCCCTTTTTTCTGAAATTTGAAAATCCGGAGATTCAGAAATTCGGAAATCTGAAAATCCAAATTTTCAGATTTTTGAATTTACGAATTTTCGAAATCTGAATTTTACGATTTTTAGAATTTCCGAACTTCGAATTTCCTAAAGTCCGGATTTTGGAATTATAACATTTTCTAACTGAATTTTAGAATTTTTCATTTTCCGAATTTCGAATTTCCTAATTTTGAATTTTGGAGATTCCTAAATTTCAGAATTAACGACTTTGACAAAATTCATTGAAAAAACGTATTCGGAAATAAACAACTTGCACATGTCTAGCATGTATGTTTGTTTGTGGTGGCCACCTGTGTCCTTAAAGTGGAGGTTCCCCTAAAAATAAACTTTTAAGATTAGATTCATGCTCACTTTGTGAAGGGGAATCGGCTATTTTTTTTAAAAACTAAGCAGTACTTACCGTTGTAGAGGGCGATCTTCTCCGCCGCTTCCGGGTATGGTCTGCGGGACTGGGCGTTCCTATTTGATTGACAGTCTTCCGACAGGCTTCCGACGGTCACATCTATCGCGTCACGAGTAGCCGAAAGAAGCCAAAGGTCGGTGCGGCTCTATACGGCGCCTGCGCACCGACGTTCGGCTACTTTCGGAAAATCGTGACGCGATAGATGCGACCGTCGGAAGCCTGTCAATCAAGAAGGAACGCCCAGACCCGAAGACCATACCCGGAAGCGGCGGAGAAGATCGCTCTCTAAAACGCTAAGTACTGCTTCGTTTTTAAAAAAAACTACCTGATTCCCCTAGACAAAATGAGCATCAATCTAATCTTAAAAGTTTATTTTTAGGGGAACCTCCACTTTAAGACAGTTGTCTATTTTTAGATAAATGTGGTGGAGGTTGATGTATTTACATTTATTTAATGTTGGCATTATGTGGAATTTTCAATAAAGATTTTTAGTTTTATAATACCGGCAGTTCCTTCTTGAAGAATTATTTTGGGAAACATTTCTCTTCTCTGTTTTTATATACGTAGGCCTAATTGTGCCTAGGAGATCTAAATGCATGCATGGCAAATGAAGACGTCTAGCTAGGCATTATGTGAAAAGATGATTTATCTGTAAGCGGTTTTTCCTTTTGTTGAATAAAGTATTTTTATTGCTAATAACAAGGTCATAAATGTTTCTTTTGAAAAGGCGCGGTGAAAGCATATGTTCCTGAAAGGCGTATACCGCTCCTGCCATGAATGCTTCGCATTGACAGCTGTTACATGGAAGGCATAGAATATATTTATATAGGACAAGCTGCGTTCATAAAATCTAAATGTGGTTTGAAAAAACAATAAAAACAAATGTACATCGCACTGGTATCTTGGGTTTCATTTGTAACAGAGGAGAATTTCAAAAACACCCAAGACCTAAACTGTCCCCTAAAGTGGATGGTAACCAGAACTGGGTGACTTTTAGTTTGCTAAAACATGGTATATCATAAAAATTCTAAATATTGTATTTATTGGCGTATAGTGTGTGTGCGTTACACGCCAATACTGCATTTGGGCTGCCTCGGAGAGACCGGGGAGGGGGGGGGGGCGGGACAAGCGCCGTCAGATTATATGCAGCGAGAATGTCCTGGTCACTAAGTGGCCTCTGTAATAGGAAATCCCGTCTCCTGGGCTGGCATTGGACCAGTGTTCTGTCCATCATAGAAGCCATAGTAAATGAAGAATTGTGCTAACCCAAACCAAAATTAATAATGTGGCAATATTGAACCAGAAGGCTGCAGTAAACGGTGTGGATACACATAAAATACAAAAGAAGGAAAAAACTGCGCCAGCACAAATCAACTAGCACTCATGCTGGATGAATGGTAACATAAATAAACATGTAAGTCAATCATGTGAAAAAATGTCCCAAGAAGTAATAAATCTTGTAGGTGTCAACATCTGAGACGAACAGCACCACAGTGAACGTTGCAGCTGCTGACTTTTAAAATCAGGACACTTACCTGTCCAGGGCGCCCGCGATGTCGGCACCCGAAGCCGATCTCTCACTCGGCTCTCGGGTGGAGGTGCCACCATCTTCGGTAAGGGAATCAGAAAGTGAAGCCTTGCGGCTTCACTTCCTGGCTCCCTACTGCACATGCATGACCCACGCTGCGTGTTTCCACTGGTCCTTGCTGTCCTCTGGGACCTGTGTCTCCCAGAAGACAGCGGGGGGACGGAGAAGGTGCCGGAAGTGGCATAGATACCCGTGGGTGGCTTGGGTATCTTTTCCCGGAAGTGGGAGCAAAAACCTGTATTAGACAGGTATCTGCTCACCCCTCACCCCTCCCCCCTGAAAGGGTGCCAAATGTGACACCGGCGGGGGAGAAACCGTAAAAGCGGAAGTTCCATTTTTGGGTGGAACCCGTCTTTTAAGCCAGTTATAGCGGCGCTGACCCTCTACTGTTCTCCAGGGATGACTTCCCAGGTATCTCTGATTTATTTTATTCAGTCCTTCCGGGTAATTCTATAAGAAAATCTGATTGACACGTCGTGACTGTGGCACTGCCCGATTCAGCGACGGAGAATCCTGTCTCCTAGTGCTGCTGGACCTTAGTGCAGCCTTCGACACGGTAGACCACAACATATTGCTCACGCGACCCAAGTAGCAGGAGTCTCTGACGCGGCCCTACCGGGGTTCACATCTTTCCTAGAAAATCGCACTCAGACCGTGAAACTTGGAGGTTTTACATCAGAAACACGGACCATTACATGCGGTGTCCCACAAGGATCACCCCTCTCACCCGTACTCTTCAACATCTACATCCGCCCGCTCCTCAAAATCATCAGCAAACAGGACCTGCGCTACCACTCCTATGCGGACGACACGCAGCTTTACCTTCGAATCACCAACAAAAAAGACCAATTTCATGAACTTGAAAAGTGCCTTTCACTGATCGACAAATGGATGACTGAAAGCTCCCTCAAACTCAACGGATCCAAAACGGAACTACTCACCCTTCATGCAAATAGGAAATCCATTTCTAGGACCACATGGACTCCACCCACCATCTTCGGACAAACCATCGCGCCAAGCAATAAAGTCAAAAGTCTCAGAGTCATCTTTGACTCAGACATGACGATGGATGCACAAATAGGATCAGTCGTCAGCGGTTCTCATCATCTTCTCCGCATGCTACGTAGACTCATCCCCTTCATCCCGGAAGAGGACACAGCATTAGTGGTTGGAACTATCATCAACTCACGACTCGATTACGCAAACTCCCTCTACTTAGGACTACTGAAATACCAGATTTCACGTCTACAAGTCGTCCAGAACACGGCAGCCAGACTGGTAACAGTCTCCCCGGTTTTGAGGTCCCTCCACTGGCTGCCCGTACAGGACCGGGTGACTTTCAAGACACTCTGCCTCACCCACAAATGTATACAGGGGAACGCTCCCCAATACTTAAGCGAGAAAATAAAACCCTACGTCACCAAGCGCGTGCTCCGGTCAACCAACGCCTCCTCCAAATTTCTAAATCCCGCTACAAATCGAAGGGAGAACGTAGATTTTCGGTCCAAGGACCACGGCTCTGGAATGCTCTACCCACTGCCATCCGCTTGGAGGAAAACCATCGGGCCTTTAGGAAAAAACTAAAAACCCACTTCTTCTGAAAAACCGGTACGACTCTGGATGCTAAGCGCCTTGAGGCGATTAAGTTTGCATTTGTTGCGCTATACAAGTTACTCACTCATTATAGGCGCCATGCGCGATTACCTGCCTTGTGCCGCGCAAGTTCCCGGAGGGGGGAGGGAAAGCTCAGCATTGCAGATTATGTATTTCATGACAAACTACGGGAACAGTCTCCTTTTCAACTTTATAATTAGCGGAGAGATCTTGGTAATTGTGCAGGCAGATGGCTTCTTAGTCGGGTGATAGCACTGTGTTATTAGCGGGCCCCGGCATCCTGTTGTCATGGAGAAAATGAGCCAGTTTGAGGATTCAGATTACAGTGCGCGATGAAGTACAGGAGGCAGATTATCTACAAGGGTTAATTAGAAGACATGGAAATTTTATCATTTAGCAGATGCAACTGGGCAAAAAAAAAAAAAAAAGTTTGACGCCGGTTCCCTCGTTAACGGTAACAAGCAATTGCGGAGCCGTTTTTCCAGCTGGCGGGCCAGTGGATTGACATTACCATGCTGGCAAAAGTCAGCGTGGATCTCTGTTCTCGTTTTTATGACAGCCAATCAAATCGGCTCAGTTAAAGGGAAACGCTAAAAATCGGGGGAAAAAGCCACAGCAGCGTCACAGTGGATTTGTGGTTATTTTGTTACATTGTCTATGAGGAGCAGTGCTAAGAATTACATTTTTAAATTCTAAATTAAGTATACAGTGGGGATCGAAAGTTTGGGCACCCCAGGTAAAAATTTGTATTAATTAATTAACGAAGCCAAGGAAAGATGGAAAAATCTCCAAAAGGCATCAAATTACAGATTAGACATTCTTATAATATGTCAAAAAAAGTTAGATTTTATTTCCATCGTTTACACTTTCAAAATTACAGAAAACAAAATATTTGCGTCTTCAAAAGTTTGGGCACTCTGCAGAATTTCTAGCATGCACTGCCCCCTTTGCAAAGCTGAGATGGTGTCATGGATTGTTCTCAGTCATCGTCTGGGAAGACCAAGTGATGTCAATCTCAAAGGTTTTAAATGCCCAGACTCATCTAACCTTGCCCCAACAATCGGCACCATGGGTTCTTCTAAGCAGTTGTCTAGAAAACTGAAAATAGTTGACGCTCACAAAGCTGGAGAAGGCTATAAGAAGATAGCAAAGCATTTTCAGATGTCAATATCCTCTGTTTGGAATGTAATTAAGAAATGGCAGTCATCAGGAACAGTGGAAGTTAAAGCAAGATCTGAAAGACCAAGAAAAATATCAGACAGAACAGCTCGCAGGATTGTGAGAAAAGCAATTCAAAACCCACGTTTGACTGCACGATCCCTCCAGAAAGATCTGGCAGACACTGGAGTTGTGGTACACTATTCCACTATAAAGAGATACTTGTACAAATATGGTCTTCATGGAAGAGTCATCAGAAGAAAACCTCTTCTATGTCCTCACCACAAAAATCAGCGTTTGAACTTTGCAAATGAACATATAGACAAGCCTGATGCATTTTGGAAACAAGTTCTGTGGAACGATGAGGTTATAATAGAACTTTTTGGCCGGAATGAGCAAAGATACGTTTGGAGAAAGGGCACAGAATTTAATGAAAAGAACCTCTGTCCAACTGTTAAGCGTGGGGGTGGATCAATCATGCTTTGGGGTTGTATTGCAGCCAGTGGCACAGGGAACATTTCACAAGTAGAAGGAAAAATGGATTCAATAAAATTTCAGCAAAATTTGGATGGTAACTTGATGCCATCTGTGAAAAAGCTGAAGTTAGAGAGAAGATTGCTTCTACAAATGGATAATGATCCTAAACACCCCTCAAAATCCACGGGGGATTACATCAAGAGTGGTAAACTGAAGGTTTTGCCATGGCCTTCACAATCTCCTGACCTCAACATAATTGAAAATCTATGGATAGACCTTAAGAGGCGTGCGTGAGAGACAGCCCAGAAATCTGAAAGAACTGGAAGACTTTTGTAAGGAAGAATGGGCAAAGATACCTCAAACAACAATTGAAAGACTCTCGGCTGTGATACTTGCCAAAGGGGGCAGTACAAGATATTACTTTTGCAGACGCCATTTTTTTGTTTTCTGTCATTTTGAAAGTGTAGATGATGGAAATAAAATCTAACTTTTTTTGACATATTATAAAAATGTCTAATCTGTAATTTGATGCCTTTTGGAGATTTTTCCATATTTCCTTGGCTTCGTTATGCACGATCCTGCGGAGCTTGGTGGCGGGCTGGACGATCCTGCGGAGCTTGGTGGCGGACGGGGCGATCCTGCGGAGCTTGGTGGCGGACAGGGCGATCCTGCGGAGCTTGGTGGCGGACGGGACTAGCAGGGCTGGTGGTTGAGGTTAGACCATCCTGCTGAGTTGGTGATTTCTGCGAATATCCTGTGGAGCTTGGGGTGGGGGGCTTGAGTGGGGCTGTGTGTGTGTGTGTGTGTGTGTGTGTACTCTCGTGTGGATTTTGCACTCACCCCCGGGTAAGGTCTAGGCCATGATTAAATGGCAACTTCTGAGTTTTGTTGGCTTTTATGCAAATAAGGTGCTTTACTTTTTGGCTGTTACCAGCTGTGCAGAATCAGCCACCCCCCTGCACTCAAAGTATGTCTTCTATCTTTTGGGTTGAATTAGTCCCTAGTGGCCGAAAAGGAATTCTTGCAGTACCAGTGGTCCTTTTTTTTTTTTTTTTAAACCCAACTTGGGACTTTTTGAAAATTTTTAATTGCCCAGCATCTGGCTTTGATGATATACAGATGGCACTTTGACCTTCTTGTCACATCACTTTTATGGTTACTGGAAGCAGGCACATGAGTGACAGCAGTAACAGCTGCTATGCTATGTCCTTTTGCTCTGGGAATCCTTTGTGTATTCAAACTTTGACGTTTTAAAAACGTCATTGTAAAAACTTTTCAAAATGTCCAAATTAAAGCTGACCGAAAACTATTAGGCCTGATGCACACTTGGAGTTTAGCACTGGCCCATGAGATTTCTGCATTTAGGTACAGGCAGTAGGCACAGATGCACCATTCAGTCCCACTGCCGGCCGCCTGTTAAACTCTAATGCCGCGTACACACCATCACTTTATGTGATGGAAAAAAACGACATTTTCTGTGAAGTAAAAAACGACATTTTTGAAACTTCAATTTTCAAAAACGACGTTGCCTACACACCATCGTTTTTTCACAATGCTCTAGCAAAGCGAGGTTACGTTAACCACTTTTTTCCATTGAAGCTCACTTCATAACTAGCTTCTGGGCATGCGCGGGTTTAAAAACGTTGTTTTAAACGTTGTTTTTTGCTACACACGGTCAATTTTTGTGAAACAAAAAACGACGTTTTGAAAAACGATACAAAAAATTTAAGCATGCTTCAATTTTTTTGGGTCGTTTTCACAAGACCTAAAACCACGTTTCCCCCCACACACGGTCATTTAAATTGACGTTTTTAAAAACGTTGTTTATTTTCATCACATAAAGTGATGGTGTGTACGCGGCATAAGAAGCTGAAAGCTGCCACGGCTAAATGTTGCACCAAGTGGTACTAATGTTTAGGGCTGTACTTGTCCAGGGATGAATGCCCATAACTCGAGCATTCTGAATTCCGGCTACATTTAGAGACCCTGTTGAGACTATTTTGCTTGTAAGGTGGTCCATCGTTGGCCCTATATTTAAAAAGGATGAAATCATTCTCAAGGTTTGCTCGCAGTTATTTTGACCCTTTGTTAATGCTGGGGTTGTGTGGCATTCGAAGGAAACCTAACTGCAGGTGTCCTGATTCACCTTCCAGTGCTTTGGATCTGAAGAGGATCAACGCCCCACTTTGCTCCCCCCCACAGTAATTGGTGGGCTGCAGCCTAGGTGAGTCTTAGGACCCAGTAGACATGCTGGAGGACAGGCAGACATCTCCCCTTACAAACCTGACCATAGTTGCCCTAAAGGTGTTGTCAGACCGAACGTTATTTATTTTCAGATCAAGGAACGTTTGTTCAACCCTGGCCAAGCTTGTTCAAGCAAAAAAGGATTGGAAAATTTCTATTGTTTCCCCGGAGACAGACCAAGGCCCGCAACCCTCTCTCCTCCATAGATGCTGGTGTGAACAAAGATCTTTCATTATGCAAATTTATCAGCAGCTTGGTCCGACAGGGGACACCCAGCCACTGTGTTAGTTGTGCAGGTGGTTTTAAGAGAACCTCTCCTAAAAGAAATACAGGGGTTGCTACTGCTGGCCATCCTTTGGGAATACTAGATCTCTGGTTGTCTATCTTCCGTGCTTTCTAAAGCAATTGATCTGGAACAAGCACGCAGATTACAAAGTCAAAGTGAAGTACTAAAGTAGTTGAATGGCTGAACATGCTACAGCATCTGGTTTTGAGAAAGCCGCTCTACAGTAGATTTTTAACCTGAAGATCAAATTAATTCCAGAGCTGATAACTAGCGTTCATTTCTGGAACATTCGTTTGATTTTCTGATGGTTAGTGAAGTCAAATCGAAGTTTGTATTTGACCGTAGTTGTAAGCAAGTTCAAAGAAGCAAGAGGGGAAAATTTCTTGAAAGAAGAAAATTCAAACACTGTGTGATTTTGTAATGAAGCCTGTTTATTATGTCAGGGATCCCATTCATGTAACAGCGCTTTTGAACAGAATTAATTAACTCTACAATGGCCCTGATGAAGGGGGAACCCTACAGCCCCTAAAGATCAATGGGATTTCTTTATCTTTAGATACATGTGATGAAAAAATATACTTAGACGTTTTCATTTCTTGTGTGGTGCTCTTTGTGCTGATTATTTTTTTATTGCTTCCTGGGTCCATTTTAGGGATATTGTTCTTCCTGTCAGGACAAGAGTAGAGTAGTGGGTTGAAGGCTTATAAGAAGAATGGAGTGGTGGGGTTGAAGGCTTAGAAGAAGAATGATGTGCTGGGGGTGAAGGCTTATAAGAAGAATGGTGTGCTGGGGGTGAAGGCTTAGAAGAAGAATGGTGTGCGGGGGGTGAAAGCTTAGAAGAAGAATGGAGTGCTGGGGGTGAAAGCTTAGAAGAAGAAGAATGGAGTGCTGGGGGTGAAAGCTTAGAAGAAGAAGAATGGAGTGCTGGGGGTGAAAGCTTAGAAGAAGAATGGAGTGCTGGGGGTGAAAGCTTAGAAGAAGAAGAAGAATGGAGTGCGGGGGGTGAAAGCTTAGAAGAAGAATGGAGTGCTGGGGGGTGAAAGCTTAGAAGAAGAAGAATGGAGTGCTGGGGGTGAAGGCTTAGAAGAAGAATGGAATGGCGGGGTGAAGGATTAGAAGAAGAATGGTGTGTTGGCTTAGAAGAATGGAGTGCTGGGATGAAGGCTTAGAAGAAGAATGGAGTGCTGGGCGTGAAGGCTCAGAAGAAGAATGGTGTGCTGGGGGTGAAGGCTTGGAAGAAGAATGGAGTGCTGGGGGTGAAGGCTTGGAAGAAGAATGGAGTGCTGGGGGTGAAGGCTTGGAAGAAGAATGGAGTGCTGGGGGTGAAGGCTTGGAAGAAGAATGGAGTGCTGGGGGTGAAGGCTTGGAAGAAGAATGGAGTGCTGGGGGTGAAGGCTTGGAAGAAGAATGGAGTGCTGGGGGTGAAGGCTTGGAAGAAGAATGGAGTGCTGGGGGTGAAGGCTTGGAAGAAGAATGGAGTGCTGGGGGGTGAAGGCTCAGAAGAAGAATGGTGTGGTGGGGGTTAAGGCTCACAAGAATGGTGTGCTGGGATGAAGGCTTATGCCCTGTACACACTATCGGTTCATCCGATGAAAACGGTCTGATGGATTTTTTCATCAGATATCCGATGAAGCTGACTTTCATCAGTCTTGCCTACACACCATCAGTTAAAAAAACGATCGTGTCAGAACGCGGTGACGTAAAACACAACGACGTGCTGAGAAAAATGATGTTCAATACTTCCGAGCATGTGTCGACTTGATTCTGAGCATGCGTTGATTTTTAACCGATGGATTTCCCCACAGACGATCGTTTTTTTCTATCGGCTTTTTAACCATCAGATAATTTTAAAACCGGTTCTACGTGTTTTTACCGATGGGGGGGAAAAAAACGATGGGGCCCACACACGATCGGGTCGTCTGATGAAAACGGTCCATCAGACCGTTTTCATCAAACGAACCGACCGTGTGTACGCGGCATAAGAACTTCTTCTTGGTGCTGTCCATGCCATCGTGCTCTGGTGACCACCATTACTTCCATCGTTGGTATGGGTGACACAGAGACAGGAAGTGAAGGAATATCACCAATATGGCTACAAAGAGAAATAAGAACCTACCAAAATGTTAACTTTTCTTAAATTGGGTATAGTCAAGCTTTGAGTCTATTAGTTGACCTGGGGCAGAATTTCCACCATCTTTATGCAGTGTGCCTCAGTTGATATGTCTGGCAACACCTTTTCAGGTTGGGGGGGCAGTGTCGGTGAGCGGACCTCTTTACAAAGCTGATAAGTGATGCTTATCACACTTTGCAGCTTGTTAGTTTGCTTGTTTGAAATGTAAACAGTGGTGTCTTAAAGTCGGCTAATCTCCTACAAGCAAGGAGTGAAGAACGCTGAATCATTAATGAAAGGATTATCGGCTAGACACACATGGAGCTTTTTGTCTGGAAGCGTTGGTGATATTGGCTTTATAAATCCCAGCACAGATTGAGAACTGGAAAGGCAGGAATTGTGCTTGTTGTGATATTAATACTCTATACACCTGAGGGTTAGTTATTTCAGGTGACCCCCGTGGCTTTTGCAAATGGAAATGTTGGCTTAAAGTAGACCTAACTGAATGTCATTTATTTAACTCTGTGCAAGATACGGCGGTCCCCGAGTTACAAACAAGATGGGGACTGTAGGTTTGTTCTTAAGTTGAATTTTGTAAGTCGGAACAGGTAATTTTTTTAAGTGTAGCTTTAGCCCAAAAAAATATGTTTAACTACTTGCCGACCAGCCGCCGCAGTTCTACGGCGGCAGGTCGGCTCTCCCCCGCGGCTCTATGTCGGCTCTCCCCCGCGGCTCTATGTCGGCTCTCCCCCGCGGCTCTATGTCGGCTCTCCCCCGCGCCTCTATGTCGGCTCTCCCCCGCGCCTCTATGTCGGCTCTCCCCCGCGCCTCTATGTCGGCTCTCCCCCGCGCCTCTATGTCGGCTCTCCCCCGCGCCTCTATGTCGGCTCTCCCCCGCGCCTCTATGTCGGCTCTCCCCCGCGCCTCTATGTCGGCTCTCCCCCGCGCCTCTATGTCGGCTCTCCCCCGCGCCTCTATGTCGGCTCTCCCCCGCGCCTCTATGTCGGCTCTCCCCCGCGCCTCTACGTCGGCTCTCCCCCGCGCGTCCCTGACTCCCGTGCATGTGCCCTGCGGGCGCGATCGCCGCCGGGCACCCGCGATTACAGAGCGAGGACCGGGAGCTGTGTGTGTGTAAACACACAGCTCCCGGTCCTGTCAGGGGAGAAATGCCTGACCGTCTGTTCATACAATGTATATACAGCGATCAGTAATTTCCCCTAGTGAGGCCACCCCCGCCTACAGTTGGAACACACCAAGGGAACATACTTAACCCCTTCCCTGCCAGTGGCATTTTTATAGTAATCAATGCATTTTTATAGCACTGATCGCTATAAAAATGCCAATGGTCCCAAAAATGTGTCCGCCATAATGTCGCAGTACCGAAAAAAAATTGCTGATCGCCGCCATTACTAGTGATGACCAGCCACCCTCCTTTGTTCACAATTCAGCAGGCTAGCTGCTCGGCATGGGACCCAGAAGCTAGTGAAGCTCACTGGAGTGGGGGTGTCTACTACATAGATTTCCAGCTTGCAGAGGGGTCCCACGAGTATGGTGTATATACAAGCTGCACCAACATAACGATGTATAATATATCCATATCTAGATTTCGCTTTAAAAAAAAAAAAGCTGAGGGGTTATCGTCACTTGAAGATCTTTCCCTGCAGAAGCTGCATCAAATTCCTTCCTCGTCAGATAACCAATAATGTGTCATTTATCCAGGGATGACTAACTGATCTATCTGACATTGCTATATAGGTGTCTTGGGATGGGGAGATAGAAAAATGAAATAAATTAATATACAGTGCCTTGAAAAAGTATTCATACCCCTTGAAATTTTCCACATGTTGTTGTCATGTTACAACCAAAAACATAAATGTATTTTATTAGGATTTTATGTGATAGATCAACACAAAGTGTCACATAATTGTGAAGTGGAAGGAAAATGATAAATGGTCTTCACATTTTTCCAAATATGTGAAAAGTGTGGGGGTGCAATTGTATGGCGCCCCTCTTAGTCAATACTTTGTAGAACCACCTTTCACTGCAATTACAGCTGCAAGTCTTTTTGGGGATGTCTCTGCCAGCTTTGCACATCTAGAGAGGGACATTTTTGCCCGTTATTCTTTGCAAAATATCTCAAGCTCTGTCAGATTGGATGGAGAGCGTCTGTGATCAGCAATTTTCAAGTCTTGCAACAGATTCTTAATTGGATTTAGTTCTGGACTTTGACTGGACCATTCTCACACATGAATATGCTTTGATCTAAACCATTTAATTGTATCTCTTGCTGTATGTTTAGGGTTGTTGTCCTGCTGGAAGGTGAACCTCCGCCCCAGTCTCGAGTCTTTAGCGGGTTTTTATTCTAAGATTGCCCTGTATTTGGCTCCATCCATATTTCCATCAACTCTGATAAGCTTCCCTGTCCCTACTAAAAAAAAAAGCAGCCACACATGATGCTGCCACCACCATGTTTCACGGTGGGGATGGTGTGTTCAGTGTCATATACAGTGTTTGTTTTCAACAACACATAGCGTTTTGCTTTTAGGCCAAAAAGTTCAATTTTGGTCTCCTCTGACCAGAGCACCTTCTTCCACACGTTTGCTGTGTCCCCCACATGGCTTTTCACAATCTTCAAATGTGACTTTTTATGGTTTTCTTTCAACAATAGTGGTTTTCTTCTTGCCACTCTTCCATAAAGGCCAGATTTGTGGAGAACACCACCAATATTTGTCCTGTGGACAGATTCTCCCTCCAGAGCTGTGGATCTCTGCAGCTCTTCCAGAGTTACCATGGATCTCCTGGCTGCTTCTCTGATGAATGCACTCCTTGCCCAGCCCGGTCAGTTTAGGTGGACGGCCATGTCTTGGTAGGTCTGCAGTTGTGTCATACTCTTTCCATTTTCAGATGATGGATTGAACAGCGCTCCGTGAGATGTTCAAAGCTTGGGATATTTTTTATAACCTAACCCTGCTTTAAACTTCTCCACAACTTTATCCCTATCCTGTCTGATGATCCCTGATCATCAGTGAGATCACATAATGGAGAGAGAGCCCTGATCATCAGGCAGATCACATATATAAAGGGGAGAGAGAGTGCTGATCATCAGTCATGTGTCAATGTTTAGGTACTTCTGCCAAACAATGCCTCCTGACCTCCAAACTCTTCCAGCAGACTGAGCGCTAATACCAGCCCTTGTACCCCAAGCATCATACACAGACAAGATGTTGAGGTAGAACAAAAGGAATGACTGTTTATTGAACAGAAATGCAGGTTTTTACACACTTTAAAAGTAGGTCAGTAGGTCATCACATGAACAATAAAACCAAATATTTACCCAAAACATCACACAATAGTTAGATGGCGAGCTAAAGTTGACACGGGGATAATCCATCATAAGAACCTCCAAGAGTTTGCTAAATTAGCCAACAGACAGAAACAATAGGTGACTCAATTAACAATGGGAATTCACACCTAGGAGGCACACAATGGGAGAGAATGCACATGACATAAACAGTGCTCCATCCCCACCTCACACTGGCCGGCACCCGTCTACAACAGTCTGAGACCAATTCATACACTGTTCCAGCAGTCTGCTACCCTAAAATTAATTGATCTCTATAGATTTCTATAGGGAGATTGTTGGTAAATATTTCTGTCCCAAGTGAAGGAGCCTCTGCAACCCAGTCTGCGGGAGGGCCACCGTATTTCCTTTGACCTTTAACCTGTACAAGAATAATATTAAACCTTTCCATCCACTCCAGTAGGGAAGCTTTATTGTACTTATTCAGAGAATTAATCCAAGCCTCGCTCTCGGCATTCATCACATTGCTGTCCATCATTGGAGAATGATCTGCTCTCTCCATGGGCTATAATCCGTGGGTAGGAGGAAAGCCTCTGTCCCGGTTGGGTCTGTCACAAGTCAGATCACATATGTAAGGGAGAGAGAACACTGAGCATCAGTCAGATCCTATATATAAAGGCTTGTGAACAGCTGAGACTTATGAGATCCAGCTACTAGGTAAGGTATGGACTTGGGAATATGGAGTATTTATCCCATTCAAAGCTCTACAAAGTCTCCAGACTCCATGACCCAGCACAGGAATTAATATCTGAGAAAACAAAACGTTTTCTCTATTACAGTCCTCGGCCTTGGAGCCCCTCACCATATGTAGGGGAGAGACCAATGGCACACGTACTGTATACACAACCCCGGCAGCAAGAGCCTGACGATACATAATACATTGATAATGTATCGTGCATTTTCTCATAGTTGGAGCCTCGACCCCGCTCAGCTTCCGCAATGCCATTAGTTTCCATAGGAACGGACTCTTAATTGTCTCATTGATTGCACTATAGAAGTACCAGTTTAATTTTTCTCTCTCCTCCTGAAGGACCTTTTCTAGAAGAGACGCAATAATAACTCAGACAGACGTAGTGTGCGCTCCGATTGTGCGCATGTCGATTATTTCCCCTCTGAACGTTTGAATGTAAAAAAAAGGAAAAAAAAGCAAACCTTGGAACGGCTGCAGACAAAGCGTTAAACGCCGGCACTTCTGTTCCATAACAGTGACTGGGTGTTCCAGTTGCCATGGCGACACAAGAAGTTGGTGCCTTAGATACGCCAAAGTTCTCTTTGTGTTCTTCATGTCACCTTTCAGCAAACTAGAATGCTGCTTCTTAAAGGAAACCCATGCTGAGAAAGTATGGAGGCCATCATTTCCCACTTTTTCATTTTAAAATGCTAGTTTCCTAGCCGTCGTGATGACCCCAAAGGCCTCTGTAGTTGTAGTCACTTCTCTGGAAGGGAATTCATACTTTTGCTTTCGTTGTATTTTTAGCTTGCTTGGTTTTTGCTTAATTTCTTGTCCTAGGGTGACAATGCTGCTCCTTGTTATACAATTTATCCGGAAAGCATTCACCACGTTTCACTTTTTCCACATTTCGTTATGTTATAGCCTTATTCCAAAATGGATTAAATTCATTATTTTCCTCAAAATTCTACAAACAATCCTCCATAATGACAACGTAAAAGAAGTTTGTTTGAAATCATTGCACATTTTATTAAATTATGTACATAAGTATTCACAGCCTTTGCCACGATACTCAAAATTGAGCCCAGGTGCATTCTGTTTCTGCTGATCATCCTTAAAATGTTTCTACAACTTTATTGGAGTCCACCTGTGGTCAATTCAGTTGATTGGACATGATTTGAGTAGGTACACACCTGTCTATATAAGGTCCCACAGTTAGGCCGATTTAACACTGGTAGGACAAACGCTCCAACATTGGGATCTCGTGTCGAATGGCGTGTGAAAATCAATGTTTCCCTATGAGAGCCGTCTTAACTGGCCGACTTCGAAAATGCTCCCTGTACTACTTTGATACTACTTCAGCCCATTGAATATCATTGAATTCGGATCAAAGTAGGATCCTTGTCCTAACCATCCGACTTTCGACATCCGACGTGGTGATTACAGCAGCAGTAAAAGGAATTTATCTCTGGGATTGTTTTGATTGGTCAAAGGACAAGTCAGACTATCATAAAGTTGGATCAAAGTAGTATCCTGTTCATTCAAGTCGGATGGATGTAGGATCGATGTAGGACTGATGTCGCAGAGCAAAGTAGGATGAAAGTCATATGACTGTCGTGTAGTATCAGTGTGAACCCAGCCTTAACATTGCATGTCGGAGAACAAACCAAGTTGGTTGGAATTTAAAAAAGAAACAGATGTTGCTTAAAGATAAGAAATAGCCTTATCCATCTTCTTCTTATTCTTTGCATATGTTCTTAAAATGGAGGAGCTATATTTTATACATATTACAACAGTAATAAAGAGCAAAAGGCAAAAGACATGCTTAACTGCAATCTGCCCTTCAGGAACCAGTGCTCTGACTAAAGTGTCTCCACACCGAAATGATAATCCAATAAAAGAATGGAGCTGGCTACTCAATATCATTTATGCAAGCAATTCTATATTGGCTATTTAACCGAGTACAGACAATAACACATTTACGCGTTTCGGCAAGAACCTTACTCGTAGCATAGGACAGCACATGCTATGGGTAAGGCTCCATGTTTTCCTTTTCTTTAGTCTTTTAGCAACTTTTTATATAATGTTGGCATTTTGTACTTTTTGGGAAGCAGCGATTGTTTTGCCTGTTTGAGTTATACTTTGCAACCCCTACATTGCCGATAGATTCTATTATAGTGAATCAGCCTCATTGTGTCAGTTTATGAAGACTGTCCGTCCATCCTCTTCATCAAAATCTTTCTCCATAAGCCTTTTATAACCGTTTATTTTTTAGTGGTGGGTCACCGATAGAAGAATTTTTCGCAGTCTCTTTTCTTAATTTTGCTGCTTTTTCTTGATGTTTTTCTTGTTTTGTTTGAGTGTTTTGTACCAGTCTGTTGACCTTTTTGAGTGCTAAGTTCTGTGTTCATCTTTTATAAATTGAAGGGAGGAAAAAAAATAGACAACATTTACAACAAAATTTGTCACCGAGAACCAACTATTTGTTTGTCCTTTCTTTTAAATAGGGAGTAAATATTTTAAGCATGGTATGCCGCATTCACAGCTAATAGGCAGATAATACTAAAATGGGAAAAAAAAGGGCAACTAAATACAATTGGTGGAGAAAACAATGTGAAACAAAGTTACCAACCATAATAATTCCACAAGTTCACTCAATTATGTGACTCAAAAAAAATTATTATTAATAATAAAAGTGTAACTAAAGGCAAAACTTATTTTTTAGTTATGGATCGAGTGGAGAGGGATTAGAACACTGGTCAGTTTTTATTGCGGTCTGTGCCCCGGTTAGGCAGATTGCCCCCTCTCCTTTTGTCCTGTTTGCCATTATCATTCAAAGTGAAAGTACAGTAATTACCTTGGATTACAAGCATAATTCTTTCCAGAAGCATGCTTGTAATCCAAAGCACTCGTATATCAAAGCGAGTTTCCCTATAGAAATCAATGGAAACTCAGATAATGCGTTCCAGTGCGTATGCTGGTGTATGCAGTACCGCATATGGCCAGAGGTGCGTTGGCGCCTGAGACGCTTGGAGACCACTCATGAACTGAGTGTCTCTGAGCATCTCCATGTGGTCTCCGAGGTTCACCGGCTCCCCGCACCTCTGGCCACATGCCATACTGCACACCCCAGAGGCTTGAATTCTGCTTGACTTGCGAAAAAATAAAAATAAATGATTTGTATTGCGAAAAGTTCGTAAACCGCGTTACTCGCAATCTGAGGTATTGCTGTACAAGAAAATCCAAAATGTTAGGTTGTTACTAGAAAAGTGATAAAGGGGAAATCCTCCAATATAAACAATAGTTCTGGTGATATGGGGGGTCCCCAAGGAAGTGCCTTAATTTGCAGGGATTTCTTCTCACTTCCTGCTTGCCTATGGGACAGGAAGTAACGAAAAATATCCATAATGGGCCACAGATGGCGAAAAACAAAATCCAACAGGGGTTTTAACCATCCCTTGCACTATCCAAAATAAAAACATATAGTTCTACTTTAAACACCAGCCCCTTGAAGACGTCCATTGTTAACGAAACGTGTCGGGGGAGCCTAGCACTGACATCGTCATGCCTGCTTGGCTGAGTGGTGCATGTTCATCCGTGACCCCATTTCAGTGTTCTGCCACCAATAAAGACACAGGATCTGCTTACCAGATAGTTGGACCACAACAACACAGAGGGATGCAAACAGCGACCTAAGTTCACAGCTGGGTCACTCAAACCATGTCAAACATGAGAGAGAAGAACACAGGAAGTGCATTAATAATTGAATTTATTATAAAAAGAGAGGTACTTAAAAACTGTGTGATAGTCAAGCCTGTAAATGTGCACCTCTCATCCGTCCAACGCGTTTCATTGTTTTGTTTAACATTGTTTTTTGCACTGATTGTATTCAGTTCATCTTGAAGGGTTAGAGTGATATTTAAAGTTATTCATATCATTAAAGTACCGTATTTATCGGGGTATTGCGCGCTCCGGCGTATAGCGCGCACCCCTAAAGTGGACCCGCATTCCTGTAAAAAAAACACATTTTAGTACTTAGTTTTGGTGTCTTGCACGGCGTCCATCGGCGGCCTCGTCGGGTCTGGCGTCCGTCTGCGGCTTCGGGTGTCCTCTTCGTCGGGTCCGGCGTACATCTGCGGCTTCGGGTGTCCTCTTCGTCGGGTCTGGCGTCCGTCTGCGGCTTCGGGTGTCCTCTTCGTCGGGTCCGTCTGCGGCTTCGGGTGTCCTCTTTGTCGGGTCCGTCTGCGGCTTCGGGTGTCCTCTTTGTCGGGTCCGTCTGCGGCTTCGGGTGTCCTTTTCGTCGGGTCCGGCGTCCGTCTGCGGCTTCGGGTGTCCTCTTCGTCGGGTCCATGATTTTCAGGGCAAAAAAGTGCGCGGTATACGCCGATAAATACGGTACATGTCTAGACAATTTTTTCAATTATTTTTGGATAGAGTAAAGAAGGATTGGGAACCCTTGTTGTTGTTTTTTTTTTTTCTGCTCTTCAAGAAATTTCCTCCCACTTTAACCGTGAAAATGTTTTTTCCATATGGTAAGTGAATGAAAATCTACAACAGGGAGACCGAGTAATACAAATCTGACAAAGGTTCTAGCTTCCCTTACTCTATCCCACAAAAAATGTCTGGACTTGGGGCCCATTCACACTATCGCATTATTACAACAAATGCTACATGTATTGTGATGCTGCGCTATTCATTCTGATTGACGCTCCCAATGAACCTTGCCAACGGTCTTGCAAAACACGTGTTACTGCACCAGAATGGTGGGAATGGACCCTCAAACTTTTATGACACACCCAGTTTTATGATATGTAGCATGTTTTATATACTGTGTTCTTGATGCATCGTGTTTTTTGTTTTTGTTTCATGTCTAATCTATTTGGTTTGATTCCGCATGCTCGTTTTTCAGTCCTTTTCGTTCTCATGGATTCATCTTGTCATCTGTGTTATCCCATCACTCATCGCTGATTTCTTCACCGCCGCTGCCGATACAATACTCTTGTTGCCTCATTGATGCTGAACTTTCTTTTTCCCCTCCTGTTCCTTGCCGCCATTCCCAGGCAGCTGGAGTTATTTCGGATGGGGAGAAAGCCAGAGTATGTAACACTTTTTTTTTATTTTCCGCTCATGCCGAAGCATGCCTTGTGACGCCATGCCGTGTGGATATTCATGCATACAGCCTTATTGTGTCACTCCGAAATATGGTGCCCATCATAATGCCACCAAAGCTCACCCATTTAACAGATTCTCAATTTCAATGTTGTATTTTTTTTTTTAACCAATTGTAGATTCTTCAGACCAGCAGTTCCTAAACCTATTATTTTGTTTTGCATGTTTATTATGTTCAGTAGTTACATTTTTATTTAGGCCAATATATAAAAAAAAACATGGGGCCAGATTCACGAACAATTACGGCGGCGTAACGTATCCCCTTTACGTTACTCGGCCGCAAGTGCTTGATTCACAAAGCACTTGCGTGTAAACTTGCGGCGGCGTAGCGTAAAGCCGTCCGGTGCAACCCCGCCTAATTCAAATGGGGCGTGTACTATTTAAATTAGGCGCGTTCCCGCGCCGAACGTTCTGCGCATGCTCCGCTGTGCTTTGCGTGAAATTACGGCCCCCGACGTGTTTTTTGAAGGGCGACGTGCGTTACGTCCTTTCGTATTCCCGGACGTCTTGCGCAATAAAAAAATTTGAAATTCGACGCGGGAACGACGGCCATACTTTAACATCTAAGCCATGAAATAGCAGGCTTAAGTTTGCGACGGGGAAAAACCGACTAGCGACGACGTAAGAGAATGCGACGAACGCGCGCACCTTTGTGGATCGCCGTAAACAGCTAATTTGCATACCCGACGCGGAAAACGACGCAAACTCCACCCAGCGGTCGCCGAAGTATTGCATCCTAAGATCCGAAGGCGTCCGAAGCCGTACGCCTGTGGGATCTTAGCCAAAAGACGTCATATCTTTGTTTGTGAATTACAAATAAAGATACGACACGGCAAATTTGAAAGTACGCCGGAGTATCAGCAGATACTCCGGCGTACTTTTTCTGTGAATCTGGCCCCTTATTCTTATTTACCACTTGCATCTGGAAGGTGTTGAGCTCTGTATGAGCTCTATACTGTGTTTCCCCGAAAATAGAGGTTTTTTCCAGGAGGGCGGCAATATAAGCCCTACCCCGAAAATAAGCCCTAGTTTTGAAATGTTTGTAAAATCCTATTATCCACTTTATTGTAGTAGTATATAATGTACAATGTGTGTGTTTCTGTAATATAATTGTGGAGAAGAGAGCTCCGGCGAGTGAAAGAAGTGCAGAGCGGCGCTATAACGGAGGTATATGGCACAATTATATTACAGAAACGCACACATTGTACTTTGGAGTGGATTATTGGATTTTACTAGCATTTTAACTCGGTTCGCACTGGGGATTCCTGTCGGGCAGAGAGGGGGAGATAAGACAGCACGTTACATGGTAAAATATATATACAAAGAAAAAGTGCAGCACAAAATACAGAACTAATAAGTATGTACGCGACTAAACATATAATAATGAGTGCAATCCATGAATCAAAAGAAGTGCAAAATGAATTTATATGTTGAGCATGTAGCAAGTGAAAGAAAGTCCATAGGAGATGATCCACCAGTGTAAGATCCACAAAAAACGTGACAATCCCTCCACCGCAAGTCTCACTAGGTACTCTTCACCTCCAAATATAGACCCCTGTATTACCAGGAAGTCAAAACAAGCAGACAGTAAAATCGATCAGTTCCTCATAGACATCCTCCTTTGGAGGGTTGCTTAAGACTCCACAGAGTCAGCAGGGTGGGTGACGTCATGAAAGGCAGTCTTTCATGACGTCACCCGCCCTGCTGATCCGTCCACGAGTAGATTACACGCTGATTTTGTGTTTGTGAGTAACTTGTATTTTAATAAATGTCCTTTCAACAAACGGAGAGCACTTCGATTTCTTTCCTTTATTTCCCTGCTTATAAACTCTGCCTGCTGAGCCTGGGGAAATCTATTTTAGCTGTCTCTGTGGAGTCTTAACCACTTAAGACCCGGACCTTTAGGCCTCGTACACACGACCGGATCTATCCGCTGGGATTGATCCGCGGATCAGTTCCAGCGGACAAATCCGGTCGTCTGTACGGCCTAGCGGATATTTAGCATGCTAAGAAATCGTGTCCAGCGGATTGATCCGGTCGTCTGTACAGACTCACCGGATCAATCCGTCCGCTCCCCTCCCTCGCATGCGTCGTAATGATTCGAAGTACTTACCTTCCAGCGTCGCGCACGTCGCGACACTTTACCGCGGATGTATTCCGCGCGGATTTTGATCCGATGGTGTGTACAAGCCATCGGATTAAAATCCGGAGGACCGTTACCAGCGGAGATCCCCTCGTCTGTACGAGGCCTTAGGCAGATAAAGGACCCGGACAGTTTTTGCGATTCTATGTAATAAATATATTTTCCCGTAATTTGATATTGCTCAATGCGTTTAGCTGTTTCTACTTAAATAAATAATAAAGTAATGTAAATGTACCGGTTAGGTTATAGGCTTAACAAGAAAAAAAGGCACAGCGTGGCATTTTGAATTAAGAATATGTTGGCATAAAGAACTGCTTTTGACTAATTTATATATATAAAACAAGAAATACCCAAAGAACAAAAAAATTTAGTTTTAAGGTGCAGAAGAATTGATCAGTATCAAATTACCGAAAAATATATTTATTACATAGATAATATAAAATTACTAAAAGTAATCGGGCAAGAACAGCCCTGTGGTCACAATACAAAAGAATTGTTTCCTCTACATGTTTAACCACAAACGTGGCTTCTTCTGGAGCTCTGTACATCTCAACTGTCCTAATATAAAAAAATATATATATATGCTACTATTGACTTGGACCCCCAACCATAGAGATTATAAAAGTGACAGTATGTAAATACCAAGAGAGGGAATAAGGTCAAGTCTAGCCCACGGAGTAAACCAATATGGAAGTCAACTTTATCATCATGGAACTTTGAGGTAACCTACAAGGAGGTTAAAATAAAGAGTTGCTACCAAATCTTCTGTAGTTTTCAATGACTTTTAGGCCTGGCCACCCCTACCTCTCTAAATAGGCCCAGTCAGGGGTGAAACCTTGCAGAGGGACATGGCTTAAGGCAGGAACTATGTTGGAAACTAACTGATTTGATTACATTTCATGATGAGACTTTTATGTGTTGCTTTATTGTTCATTTTGGTCATATATGCCGAGTGGAATGAGCTCTTAAAGCTAGGAGGACCGGAGGAACACACTTGGGGCGGTACAGTCTTTTAGGTAGATTCAGAAAGAGTTAGGCCGGCTTATCAGTAGATAAGCCGACCTAACTCAGAATCTACGCCGACTTATGTTTAAGCGTATGCTCAAACAGAGATACGCTTAAACATATCTAAGATACGACGGCTTGCGCCGTCCTATCTTAGATTGCAATTTTTCGGATGGACGCTAGGTGGCGCTTCCATTGCGGTCGGCGTAGAATATGTAAATGAGGAGATACGCCGATTCACGAACGTACGCCCGACCGACGCAGTACTTTTACGCCGTTGACGTAAGAGATAGGCCACGTAAAGTTAGAGCTAGGCCCTAGTAGAATAGTAATGTCAAGTATGGCCGCCGCTCCCGCGTCGAAATTCGAATTTTTTACGTCGGCAATGCACACTGGGAAATGTAGGTGCCCGGCGCATGCGCAGTTTTAAAAAAACGTAAAAAACGTGAGGTCAAGCGCCATTAACATAAAACACGCCCCCCTCAAACACATTTGAATTGGGCGCCCTTACGCCCGCCGATTCAGGCTACACCGACGTAACTTAGCAGGCAAGTAAATTGTGAATCATGTACTTGCCTCGCTACCGTGGCATAGCTTAAATTCCTTAAGCTACGCCGCCGCAAAGTTACGCGAACGTACCTGAATCTACCTATTTGTGTCTACATGTTAAACTTGAGTTAAAGTTCATGCCAGGGCCTCAATACTTTTATCTGTTTCTACTTAAATAATAAAGTAATGTAAAAGAGAGATACCGGTTAGGTTATAGGCTTAACAAAAAATAAAGGCACAGCGTGGCACTTTGAATTAAGAATATGTTGGTATAAAGAACTGCTTTTGACTAATTTTGGGTTTGAGGCTCCATTGTCCATAGATAAGAATAGGAGCGGGTGGAATCTCTGGAATAAAAATCTAAGTTTTACCTTCTCTTATTTGGATGAAAGCCACCCATCTTTAATTCATCGTAGCCCCTAGGTTATATCGCAACATCATTTCAAATGTAGGTCAATCATGGAAGACCTTTATATTTCTTGTAATGGGTTTCTGCACATCAATCAATTTGTTTTTTTGTTTTATTTTTCAATTCGGGAAAAAAAAAAATCAATGATCCAATCCACGGGGGGTGGAATGAGTTTATAAGTTAGTTCATTTAAATTCCTCTATTATTTTAGAACCTATTCTGCTGTGAAGCAAAGTGGGGATTTTTGCTTGGGGCACCAATTGCCTCATTTTTTTCCCCCTCTTTCTGCCCCATAGTAACGTTTACATGAAAAACAGGCCATTGGTAGACTGCTTATAAAGGGGCAGCTACTGCCTTGTTGACCAGGGCTAAAGGAAAGGGGGCCATAAATGGTTTAAAAATGACAAACCGTGCACCAGGTTTTACTACCCTGCGGTGAATGGTCAGTCTCCAGACTCACTGGAAAAAGTCCCCCTTTGGGCAGGCCAAATTCTTTGCTCTTTTATGGAGTTGAGGACTGACAGATATTTCTCCACCCACCCTCACCACAAAAACTTTAGTCTATGGCCACTAGGGGGATGGTTATTACCTAAAGAGGTTGTAAAGGTAAATAGCTTCAGTTGCCTTAGTGCAGTCCTC
Organism: Rana temporaria; assembly: GCF_905171775.1. Lineage (NCBI taxonomy): Eukaryota > Metazoa > Chordata > Amphibia > Anura > Ranidae > Rana > Rana temporaria. The sequence continues at coordinate 24,564,221 of NC_053489.1, read as the reverse complement.
CTTCACTTACCTCATCCTTCGATTTTGCTTTTAAATGTCCTTATTTCTTCTGAGAAATCCTCACTTCCTTGGACTACAGGAGAATCAGGACGCCCACTAACACAGCTCCTTTCTCTATCTGCAACGTAGTTAGTGGCCGTGACTCTCTCCTGTAGCCCAAGGGAGGGGGCAAGCACGACACGCCACACCAGGGAGAAAGCCTTGCATTACTGTGTGGAGTTGCAGACAGAAGAACAGGAAGTGAGGATTTCTCAGAAGAAAAAAGGACATTTAAAAGCAAAATCGACGGGTGAGGTAAGTGAAGGAGGACTGCACTAAGGTAATGGAAGCTATTTAGGGAAAAAAAATTGTACCTTTACAACTCCTTTAAAGCTGAGGAGGTACATGAAAAAAGTTTTCGGGATGTATTATTTTTTAGTATGAATAAAGAGAAGAGAAGTGGGGATTTCCAACATTTCTAAACAGTTAACTGTCCTTTGGGGTTTTGAAGGGGAGGGGGCCTGTGGTCAGTGGGAATAAAAAATGCCTTGGCGTCAGTGGGAGTTCAGCAATAGTGCCCCGTCATTGGTGTCTGTGAGATTAATGGTCCCCATTATTGATTCCTGTGGGAGCAATGGTGCCCCGTCGTTGGTGCCTGTGGGAGCAGTGGTGCCCTGTCGGTGTCTGTGGGAGCAATGGTGCCCCGTCATTTGGGGTCTGTGGGAGCAATGGTGCCCCATCATTTGGGGTCTGTGGGAGCAATGGTGCCCTGTCATTTGGGGTCTGTGGGAGCAATGGTGCCACGCCATTTGGGGTCTGTGGGAGCAATGGTTGCCCGTCATTTGGGGTCTGTGGGAGCAATGGTTGCCCATCATTTGGGGTCTGTGGGAGCAATGGTTGCCCGTCATTTGGGGTCTGTGGGAGCAATGGTGCCCTGTCATTTGGGGTCTGGGAGCAATGGTGCCCCCATTATGTGATGTCAATGAATTAAATGGTGCCTCAAGGGCCAGATAAGGCTAGCAAAGGGCCATATTGTAAAATACTTATTCAAAATTGTCAACTTATGCCGCCCACCCTCCACTCCATCCTTGTTGGCCTTTAAATCTGACATTGCTAAAAATACAATGGGTGAAGGAACACCGTGAGGTTAGAGGAAACCACTAAAAGTAGGTGGGAGGGGGCAGAGCCAAGAACTATAGCGGAGAGATCATGCCGATTCAAAAAGCCAAATAATAAACCTATAAGACTCCAGACTCACTGAAAAGGGTCTCTGTGACAAACCTAGGACTATGTCCGCTCTCAATACTTCCTCTCTCCAGAACCAGCACTATCTAAGACTCTTTCGCCCACCCAGTCACAAGACTACACCAGTCTTGGAGTACATCAGCAATAGCCTCTTTATTTGAGATCTCACACAAATATATACACAAGGATGACATACAAACTGTAACCAGGAACCTAATTAACATGAGCTTATTATCTAATCCTTTAGAAAGCCTAGGTGACTCAGAGGCATGACCTTTAGGACAGACTTGCCGTCTTTTAGCTCAGAAGACACTATCAACATTATCATAAATAGAGACCCAGAAAACCTTCACACAATAGCAGAGTTAATTAACACAAACAGCAATGGGTGAAATACTCTTAGAGCCCACACTAGCCTTATTTACAATAAACACATTATAACAGACAGGTGGCTGAAGTTGATGTCATCAACATCTTCTATGAGCCCCAACAGTGAAGCCATCACTATAATATGGCGTATACAGGGTTCCCAGAGTTTTTTGTCTTGGGGGGAACATGGACTTGAATCCAAAGTAACATTACTTCAAGGTCCCCAGGCATACACCTTGCAACAAGTATTGTTCCTTAAAATCCAGGGCCCATAATCAGAAGGCAAGAGGCTAGCATTCAGTCCTCTCCAAAAGCCTCTGTCCCGGCTAGGTCTGTCACAGTCTTCCCTTGAGCAGGCCAAATTCTTTGCTCTTTTATGGAGTTGAGGTCCGACAGATATTTCTCCCATCATCCCCACATACATTTTAGTCTATGGCCACTAGGGGGATGGTTATTTGTTGGGTAAAGCTGAGGAGGTACATGGAAAAAAGTTAAAGAATTTAAAATGTCAGTTTTGAGTTTTTAGGAACTTTTTGAACTTGCTAAACCCCTAAATGCCAATCGGACTTAATGTGCTATTTAGGTTTGGCTGGACTGAAGTTTCTAGATTTTTTTTTTTCTCCAATTCATGTCTGTTCACATGTCTTTTGTGCTGCCGTATAATAAACTCAGTCCATTCCTTGTAGTTAGATGATGATCCCTGTAGAGAAGGAATTGCTGTGAACCGTCGGGAAGGCTCCATGTCTTAATCAGTGACATTGTGTCATTTCTGTAAGATGAGATGGTGATGACCTATTGATCCGGTGGACAAGTATCATTTCATCAAAAAGATTGGATTAGAAAATGACGGAGTGAAAATTCCTGGAATAGATGTCAATCTCTGGATAGTTATTAGCCTCGCTTGTATGGCTCCCCAGCTTGCGGTCTGTACACACACACACACACACACAGCTTCATTACCAAAAGAGCTCATAGGAAGCATCTTGGATCAGATTTTTTTTGTATTTTTTTTTTTTTTTTTTTGCCATTTTACCAAAGAAATAAGAAGGATCTAATTGGCTGGTAGGGAATGTAAGGCTTTCTTTCCCCTTTAGATCATTGCAGTTATTAGGTCTAATTACATGTTCGCCAGTTATAGCTCCTGCTCAGTCTAGCTGAAATGAATAATTCAGCATTTGGTGGATAGTGTCAACCCATTCACAATGTAGAACAAAGGCAACTTGGAAATCCTAGTGCCTTTATGTTATGGCCTTCTAGAAAGTGGTGGAAAGTCAAATTTCCACAAAGACAACATTTCTATATTGAAACATCTTATAAAAAGCTTGGAGGTTTTTCCAGCTACCAGTTTTGCCCAATAACAAAATATACATTTTGGGTTTCATTGGCTGTAAGTCATTACCAAGGCAGTACACATAATCGCTAGGTGTCAGAAACCATGAATCGGGACAGAAGTACAGTTAAATCACACTTGTTTAATAATAAGATAAACAGAGTAAGCATAGTCAAAACATAGCCAGAGTTCAGGAACCGGATCGGATAGTCAGCCAAGCCAAATGTCAGAGACCGAGATAAATGTAGTGGAACAGCAAGCAGGATCTGGAGCCAGAAGAAACGTCAGCCAAGCAAGTCTTCAATTGGAACTCAGGAGAAAGTCTCTATGATGTTGACCAAGGCGAAGGCAGAGATCAACTGAGTTGGACGGCTTAAGTAGGCAGGACTGACAACAAGTGAGTCACTGTGGAGCGATAGGAGCTGGCAATTAGTCGACAGCTGAGCTGCCAGCTCAGAGAAGGAAGGTCTGAGCCCAGCCCTGACACCAGGACCAAACCCATACAACCACAGCCATTTATATTTTCGAAGTAGGGCAGCCCATAGGTGGGTTCTCCGAGTCAACAAAACATAATAAAAAAATACAAAATAAAGAATACACTCGCAAGAGTAGTATTTTCAGGCATGGGATAGAATGTGATTTGGTTCTTCCGCTCTGACTTCCGGGTGATCGATGGTGTCAATAGCTTTGATGTTAATCCACGATCTTGCTGTCCTCTGGCTGCACTGTTGGTGCACAGGGCTTCCGGATGGCTGGCGCGTTGATCGTCGGAGCACATAGACTGGGGCATCACTTCTGGGTACGGTCAGCGGGCGGTGCTTCACATTCAGGGGATATGCTCCTCTGGCTTCACTAGTGGCCATCTTTGAGTGCAGTTGTTGTATACATACACGCCTTACTAGACTAGATCACGTAAGGGGTAACCATGGCAACATACAAGCATTAATACTACGATATCGCAACTAAATCAAATAACTAAAACTCTGCATTAACCAATAAGTGGCCACTATTACACTATAATACTTACTCCTGAAGACCTGTGGGATCATGATTTATCTGGCAGTGGTATATCTATAAAAAGATAGTGGTAATAGTTTTACATTTTTCTCAGGGATCTTTACATAATCTTATATAAATTCTAAAAATTATTTATGCCTGATTTTGTTAATTTTTAGTAATCTATATAAATTAACACTACCTTCCACAGACTTGCTTCATACTGCGTCAAAGTTTAGAGGGCTCGACGCCAGACCAGCAATGCAGTGATGGCGGTGTTCACTTTCAGACCTACTACATCAGTGGTTCTCAACCCTGTCTTCAAGTACCCCCAACGGGCCATGTTTTGGAAATTTCTCTTAGATAAAATACCATATTTATCGGCGTATACCGTGCACCTTTTTCCCCTTTAAAATCAGGGGAAAATCGTGGGTGCGCGATATACGCCGATCCCCACTGTCCCCCCATAGAGCCGAACTGTGTGTACTACGCACTCGGCTAGGCTCGGCCATGCTCGGCTCCGCCCGCTGCAGCCTAGAGCCGAGCCGAGTGCACTGCGTACTTGGCTAGGCTACGCTCTGCTCCGCCCGCAGCCACGCAAGAGGAGCCGAACACACAGGAAATCCGGCTCCTCTCGGCGCGCGCCAAATTCAAAAACGAACGCTGGACAGAGATGGACACCTGGATGGACGTCGCAAATGGACACGCTGGACGGAGGCCACAGACGGACACCTCCAAAGCCGCTCACGGACCCCGCGCAAGGAAGCCACAGACGGACGCCGGACAAGGCCGCCAATGGACGCAGGGCAAACATGTACGTTTTCTTGTTTTTCCTTTATCTTTCTAAGCTTGGGGTGCGTGGTATACCCCGATAAATACGGTAGCTGTCCAATATACCAAGCCATTGACTCCGATATAAAGCAATTGTGCAAGATAAAGGAAAACGTGCAAACATGGCCTGTTGGGGGCACTTGAGGACGGGGTTGAGAACCACTGTACTACAGAAGTATATGTCAATTCAAGGGAAGAGGATGCAACTTTCCATACAATAGCTTTTCATCCCAGCTTCAGATAATGTTGACATTAATTGCACCTTTTCTCTGATTTCATATTGTGTTTATTTTGTATCTTTTGGAAGTACAGTAAGACATGGAATCACACAGCAGCGCTGCCTCCTTTTTTCTTTTATTATTATTATTATTTTTTTTTATTTTTTTTTCTACTTCTGGTCCCACCCTGTGTTTTTATGATCAGATGCCTTCACCATCTCCACCTGTAACATTTCTGTCTGTCTCGCAGATACAATGAGCTGTATGCATGAATATCACGCCGTTGTTCGGACAAACAAGCATGCTGCATTCCCGTGGTGCCCCAAAGTAGTAATCGTGCTGAATCTATTGATAGTGCTGTGTTTCCTTTTTTTTTTTTTGGATCTATGTTGTTTTTTGTTTTTTTTATATCGCACTTGTATCTTATTATTTGACCTCTGGACGTGACACATCTAGAAGTACATTTTAATGACCGCTCCTCCCAAAGAAAAAAACAAACAAAACAAAATCGCACTCCCTACTCCTACACTTAGACTGGGCAGTAGAAGAAGCAGACTGGTGTGCTTATCTGTCGCTCTGCTCAATCCTATCGGCATGTTTCTTGTACTGCAAAGCACCTGATTGACTCCTTGGGGCTGCTTTTTCTTGCCCATCTCCGATCGCTGCTATACAGAGGTTACAAGCGGCTGATACCAAGACAGAATCAGTTGCTTGCGCTTATTGCGTTAAACAATGCCTTTTAAGGATGTCTTAATGCAATGTTTCTCAGCCGTTTTTTATGACACTCTTTAAAACCATGCAAAATCCTGAGGCATCCCAGTCTAAAGCCTCGTACACGCGATCGGATTTTCAGCGGACAGAGCCTCTGAATTTTGTCCAGAGAGCGTTGGCTTACAAACGGCAAAGAATTGTTGGCCAACAAACACAAAGCTATGTGTTTTTTTCAGTTCCTTAGCGCCACCCTTTGGGCAACTTCTGCTAATGTTGTCTTATGGTTAGCATTGCTTCAGAGCATGCGTGTTTGTACTTTGGATTTTTTCCGACACACGATCGGATAATCGGACAACACACATTTGTTGTGGGAAAATTTTAAAGCATGCTATCCCACATTTGTTGTCAGAAATTCCGACAACAATTGTCCGATGGAGCGTACAAAACGACCGGATTATCCGACAACATCCTGCCATCACACAATTCCCGTCAGAAAATCCGATCGTGTGTACGAGGCTTTAAATATATAACTGGTAAATGCTACCTGTCAGTGTCCCCTAGCATATTGGGCCTCATGCACACTGCTGGTCTAAACTCTCGTTTAGGAGCTTTTGGCGTTGGTAAAAACCTATTAGCCAGATTCACGTAGAGTTACGCCGGCGTATCAGTAGATACGGCGTCGTAACTCTGAATCTGCGCCGTCGTATATTTAAGTGTATTCTCAAATTGAGATGCACTTAAATCTAGCTAAGATACGACCGCCGTCTGTCTTTTTACGCCGCCGCTAGGGGCGTGTACGCTGATTTACGCCTAGGATGCGTAAATCAGCGAGATACGCCTATTCACGAACGTACGCTTGCCCGTCGCAGTAAAGATACGCCGTTTACGCAAGGCGTTTTCAGGCCTAAAGATATTCCACCAAAAAGATGGCGCAGCCAATGTTAAGTATGGACATCGGAACCGGGTCAAATTTTTAAATTTTTACGTCGTTTGGGTAAGTCGTCTGTGAATGGGGCTGGGCGTAATTTACGTTGATGTCGAAACCGATAAGTCTTTGCGGCGTAATTTGGAGCATGCGCACTGGGATACGTCCACGGACGGCGCATGCGCCGTTCGTTCAAAACTTCATTTACGTGGGGTCATGCTTTATTTACATAAAACACGCCCACCTCTTCACAATTTGAATTAGGCGCGCTTACGCTGGCACATTTACGTTACGCTGCCGTAACTTAGGACGCAAGTGCTTTGTGAATACAGCACTTGCCTCTCTAACTTACGGCGGCGTAGCGTATATGAGATACGCTACGCCTGCCTAACGTTAGGCACAGGTACGTGAATCTAGCTATATGTGTCCATGCATACAACAGAGTTTGGAGGCAGTTAAATGTTGTTCTCCTGAACGCAGACGAGTTGCGTTCAGGACAGAAATGTTTTGGCAGAACTCCAAACACGGTGTGAACGTGCCTAAGTGCTAGCTGCGTTTTGCATTTTTTTTTTTTTTATTCAATGGCAAGTACTCTGGCCAATGAAATTAATAAATGTCTAATGCCTCGTACGCACGATTGAACATTCCGACAACAAAACCGTGGATAAATTTCCATCGGATGTTGGCTCAAACTTGTCTTGCATACACCCGGCCGCACAAATGTTGTCCGGAATTGTAGAACGTCAAGAACATGGTCACGTACAGCACATACAACGGCACAATAAAACGGAAGTTCCATACCAAGTGCGCCACACTTTGGTCTCCTTCTGCTAATCTCCTGTTAGTACAAGTTTGTGAGACATTTCGCGTTTTTCAGCTTTGTGCTTTTCAGTCCGTCACTGCATGACGAATGCGCTATTTCCATTAAGAACGCTAGTTTTACCAGACCGAGCGCTTCCCGTCCTGTACTTGATTCAGAGAATGCATGGAATTTTGTGCGTCGGAAATTGTCTACACACGCTTGGAATTTAAGTATGGATTTTGTTGTCGGAAAATTAAAAAAAAAACAGCTCTCCAAATTTTTGTTGTCTGAAATTTCGACAAACTGTCCGATGGGGGCCTACACACGATCTGAATTTCCAATCAAAAGCTCCCATCGAAGGTTTGTTGTCGGAAATTCCGAGCGTGTGTACGTGGCATAAGCGTTAAGGTTTTCTGCTGCCAGAATAGTTGATGTCTAGGAGTGTTTCAGTGTGCATATAGCCTCAGGCTATGTCCGCGGACCGTTTTCATCGGTCATGTCTCCTGGGAGCTTTTGGTCTGATGTGTGTACACACCATCAGACCAAAATCCCCGTGGTCAGAGAACGTGGTGACGTAGAAGACACCAACGTTCTCAAACACGGAAGTGCAATGCTTCCACGCATGCGTCGAATCAATTTGACGCATGCGCAGGATTTCGGGACGCTGGTTACACGTCATAACCAGCGGACATGTCCGATTAGGTGTACTAACCATCGGACATGTCCGACGGACATGTTTCCAGCGGACAAGTTTCTTAGCTTGCTAAGAAACTTTTGTCCGCTGGAAACCTGTCCGCTAGGCCGTACACACGGTCGGACATGTCCGCGGAAACTGGTCCGCAGACATGTTCGACCGTGTGTACGCGGCCTTAGTCACCCCTTCATGTGAGAAGCCCCCTATATATTGGCCCTTCCTAACTCTCGGAAAACTGGGTCCCATGCTCACGGCAACCAAGATGGCACTCCAGGGAGTATTGGCACCCTGTATGAGAAACATTGTCTTAAGGAATCCAAAGCTGCATTAATTTTATTTAATATATTTTTAAGTCTACAGAGCATCACCATCACTTTACAAAATGGGTTTTGGGCAGAGCTTGTCTTAAAATATTATAGGCTTTTTATAAATGTTGAATATGTTTTTGGTAATTTTTTTTATTTTCTTATTAATCTTGTTCTTTTTAAACATACTGGGAATACGCATAAGGTGGTAACAAGTGTGACTATTTGTTGATAGTCCCCGTTGTAATTGTGCACTTCTTCAAAAGGTTGTACCAATGTCTGGTACAAGGCAAAAGATTATAAGTAGGACCCAATTGGAATATTATGTATTGAACTCTGAAGACTTTTAGACTGGTGAAAAAAACAATGAATAATTTCTTGAAGACCTTGTGAAGAAGTTCTGGTTAATGAAGGACAATCCCATCTCTTCTGATGCATCAATACCTTGTAGTGCCTTTAAATATATTGGCATGTTGGGGTGTAGGATTTGCCCATCTAGTGTCCATATTAAAAACTTTGGAAGGCCTGAAGTAGTCTTACACTCTCTAGTCACCCTATACAAAGCTGTGGGAGCCATTTTGTGCTTGGAAATGGTTGTTACCTCCCCGAGCATCCAATCAAAATGTATGCCTTGCCTATTTACAGTAGACAGAAATCAATTAGGGGGTCTGCATTTTCCATAATACATCCTTGGTTTGGCCCATTGAAAAAAACAAATAGTGGAATATTGACTCACGCCTTTCATTATCCAGCCTTGTCCAGCGCCCTACAGTCTTAACTGCTACCAAAAGCTGTTTATTGCTCAGCTGCTTTAGGCCTCCTCCATTGGCTGGAAGATAACCACTTTCACCAGTTGTGAGTTGCATGTTCTCTGCCATTGGGTAGGAATGATTGGCTGAAAGTTACCCTTTGGCAGATGAACGTCCTCAGCGGCAGAGGTCTAGAGGTAGCCCAGAGGAATTTGCAGGTAAGTATGCAACAAATGTTGTTAGCAAGGGTGCCAATGTAGGTTAGATTTTCTATCATGTATAAGGTCCATTTTAAAGCTAGATGTATAAGAAGTCAACCTTTTGGTTCAAAATCGCTAATATACACCGACAAGTCTGAAATGATCTGTAGAGATCTGATTGTCCATGTTGGTTGAGTAGATAGTGATAGTTATGGTGGTGATGGATAAATCTCTTTTCCTCCCTTTTGCATGGTAATTTATAGTCACACTTTCAGGTCATGTTAAAGCAAAGAAGTCAAACATGAAAAATGGAGATACAAGAGAAAGCGAAATTTGGACCCTTTATGCCTGGGTGTTTTTTTATTTGCCTCCCTAACAGAAAACACATTTAAAACACAACCCACACTTGTATTTTAGTAGTTTACCTTGTAGTGCCTTTAAATATATTGGCATGTTGGGGTGTAGGATTTGCCCATCTAGTGTCCAAATTAAAAACTTTGGAAGGCCTGAAGTAGTCTTACACTCTCTAGTCACCCTATACAAAGCTGTGGGAGCCATTTTGTGCTTGGAAATGGTTATTGCCTCCCGAGCATCCAATCAAAATGTATGCCTTGCCTATCTACAGTAGACAGAAATCAATTGGGGGGTCTGCATTGTCCATAATACATTCTTGGTTTGGCCCATTGAAAAAAACAAATGGTGGCATATTAACCCACGCCTTTCATTATCCAGCCTTCTCCAACGCCCTACAGTCTTAACTGCTGCCAAAAGCTGTTTATTGCTCAGCTGCTTTAGGCCTCCTCCATTGGCTGGAAGATAACCACTTTCACCAGTTGTGAGTTGCGTGTTCTCTGCCATTGGGTAGGAATGATTGGCTGAAAGTTACCCTTTGGCAGAGAACAGATGAACGTCCTCAGCGGCAGAGGTCTGGAGGTAGCCCAGAGGAATTTGCAGGTAAGTATGCAACAAATGTTGTTGGCAAGGGTGCCAATGTAGGTTAGATTTTCTATCATGCAACAGGTCCATTTTAAAGCTAGATGTATAAGAAGTCAACCTCTTGGTTCAAAATTGCTAATATACACCAACAAGTCCGAAACCATCCGTAGAGATCTGATTGTCCATGTTGGTTGAGTAGATTGATAGTTATGGTGGTGATGGATAAATCTCTTTTCCTCCCTTTTGCATGGTAATTTATAGTCACACTTTCAGGTCATGTTAAAGCAAAGAAGTCAAACATGAAAAATGGAGATACAAGAGAAAGAGAAATTTGGACCCTTTATGCCTGGGTGTTTTTTTATTTGCCTCCCTAACAGAAAACACATTTAAAAGACAACCCACACTTGTATTTTAGTAGATTTTTATATCTGATGGGGGGGGGGGGGGGCTCGGTTGGTGAGATTTACCTTCTAGCAGTGTGTGATTCTCCTCCTTCCTACACATTTGTAGGGATTGTTCCACACCCAAAACCCACCTAAAATCCTTTGGAATGGCTTGACACCATCAGGCAAGGAGCCACCACCAAAACCACGTGCACGCAGCTTGCATAAGAGCAGTGCATACAGCAAGCTTTTAGAAATCATTCGCAAAGCTTTGGTCAGCTTCAAACAGCTTCGTCAAAGTTTTCAGCACCTCCTTCCATGGAACACCTCCTTCCATGGAACACCTCCTTCCATGGAATACCTCCTTCCATGGAACACCTCCTTCCATGGAACACCTCCTTCCATGGAACACCTCCTTCCATGGAACACCTCCTTCCATGGAACACCTCCTTCCATGGAACACCTCCTTCCATGGAACACCTCCCTCCATGGAACACCTCCTTCCATGGAACACCTTGTCCCAGTGACAACGTTCAAGAAGGTATTTGGATTACTTTAGAGAGATGATTCCAAAATGAAGGTTGTTCTCAATGGGACTCGGATGACATTTTACCACGGTTACGTGATAGTTTACGTTTTTTGGGGTAGTGTTTGAGATGTACACAGATACATATAACTAATGTAATAACATAAGAAAATATAACAAGAATACTTAAAGGGTTAGTAAAGGAAAACATTTTTTACATTTAAAATAACAAACATGTTATACTTGCCTCCACTGTGCAGTTCGTTTTGCACAGAGTGGCCCCGATCCTCGTCTTCTGGGGTCCCTCGGCGACTGTCTCTGGTCCTCCCCGCAATTACTCACCACAGTCATGTGAGAGCTTGCATGGTGGTCAGTAATTGCGGGCGTGCTCCCGTGATACAGCGAGTGGCCATAACGGCTCACTGTATCACTCGACCCCGCCCCTCGGCACGCCGCGTCACTGGATGTGATTGACAGCAGCGCCAGCCAATGGCTGCGCTGCTCTCAATCCATCCGCTCTAGCCAATCAGCGGCCAGGCTGAGCGGCGAAGAGGATATCGGGACCGCGCAGGACTTTCGAGGGGTCAGGTAAGTATAATGGGGACTCGGGGGGGGGGGGGGGGTTGGGCTTCCTGCGATATGGCACTGCATTATTTTAACTGACGATTGCACGGTCATCGCGTCCGCCGGACCCACTGCCTGGCTCCCCCTGTGCTTCCCCGCAGTCTATTGCACAAAATGACGTACAGGTATGTCATTTTGCGCAATAGAGCAGTATATGTACTGCTGCCGGTCGGCAAGTGGCTGCCAGCAGCTTTTCTGTTTCAATCTTTTTATTGAGATTTTTCGTAATAGAACGTAGGTAGACAAAGTCAAGTACACAATTAGAACTGTCGGCATAAGCAGCATATGGACAGTGACAATAACATATAGAAAGAATTAAGGGGTCCAACCATGGACCCATAAATAGTCCATAGGCAGGTATGATAAACTAGAACAGGTACATTCGAGCTAATGCTTCCTGTGCAATGCCTGGCGAGCCTCAAGAACACAGCGCCTGTGAAGTCTCTGTAAACCTTGATATATCCATGCAAAAAAAGAGAAAAGCTGGTGCCATGGAAGTCGCCTAAAACATTGTTTTATTATTGCATGTTGGCAACAGTCAAAAAGATAGCCAACACGTTTCGGCCATCAGGTCTTAATCATGGCTCACCATGATTAAGGCCTGACGGCTATTTAATTAATTCACTTTAGTTATTGATTCACTTTGGTAGCTCAAAGGACTAAACTTTATATTTTATCCTGTATCTCACACACTTCTACTTCTATTTGTTACCCACTGTGGGGAAATTGATTAAAAAGCAAACGATGGTAAGCTGGAGGTTCCAGCCACCGATGGGCTGAGGTCTTCCAGTCCAGCGATCAGGGCTGTTTGGGGAAGTGCCAACAACTCAACCCTTGGAAGTGGAGCCAAGCAGCTTGGTAAGTCTAACTGGGACACGTCAGCGCGCTCGGATGACGTCACTACAGGTAATTTGTCAAGATGGAGGCCTCCATCTTGGTCCCCGTGGTTCCATTAATTGGCCTGTAGCAACGGCATACGGGCACCTTGGTATGTCCCGGCCAGGCTTAACGAGACGCTCGGCTTCATTTACAAGGGTTGAGTGATTGGCACCTCCCCAAGCAGCCCTGACCACTAGACTGGAAGACCTTGACCCATCGGAAAAATAAAGAGGAAGGTGCGAATTTATTTATATTATTATTATTATTATTATTATTATTATTATTTTATTTTTTAACTGCTACTTTCACTAACTTTGTCTGGGTTACCCATTCCCCATGATTCACCCACAAGTGATTATCTAGGGTACTGAGCACTGTCAAAATGTGTTTGTATGGCTTATGTCTGGCAGAAGTTGGATGCTCACAGAACAAGAATGTTTAATTAAACTTATAAAAAAAAGCAGTTGGGTGTCCTCTTTTTGTTGGTGTATCTCAAGTGGGAGACGTAAAACAATTACAGCCAGAGCCGAGATTATAAGCATGAAAGCATAATGTTTTTTTTGTTTGTTTTGCTACGTTAGACCTATTTTTTTTTAACCAAAGCATGCCCATTTTCTAGATAGCGCTCTGGTCTTTCAGGTGCCATGTCTGAATGAATAGCGGCACCTGACAGTGAAGCATAATGCATGGCCTCTAATCTCTCTTACCTTGCAGCCTTTGAAGATCACGACAGTGCTGTGGATGACCGGGACAGCGATTACCGCAGCGAAACCAGCAACAGCATTCCTCCACCCTACCACACCACCTCCCAGCCCAACGCCTCCGTCCACCAGTTCCCCGTGCAGCCGCGACTGCAGCAGCAAGGTGGTTCCCGAGAATCCTGCGTAGACTCCATGCAGAGCTACGACTTGGACTTTCGGGAGAGAAGAACCATGAGGTACGTTATGCTGAAAGGAGAGCGCAAGATTTCTTGTAAATTAAAGTGATTGTATGGTTTCGTTTTTATTTTAAAATAACAAACATTTTATACTTCCCTTATACTTGCCTCCACTGTGCAGTTCGTTTTGCACAGAGTGGCCCCAAACCTGCTATTCTCTGGACCCTCTGCGGCTCTCGCGGCTCCTCCCTGCAATAGCTAACCCCCTTCTCTCTGGGAAGCTCTATCCCAAGGGGGTTAGCTTGCGGGCGCACTCCCTGTCATACACGACAGACTGTGTACATGGATGCAGCGTCCATAGACGCAGCGTGTATGACTCGGTCCCGCCCCCTGGCGGCCGCGTCAGTGGATGTGATTGACAGCAGCGCGAGCCAATGGCTGTGCTGCTATCAATCTATCCAATCTAGCCAATTAACTGCCAGACTCCGTGGAGAAGAGGACGCCGGGGGAAAGCACAGCAGCTGAACGGGCTCAGGTAAGTAAACGGGGTGGCTAGGGGGGCCGTCATTGCCAGTTTTTTTTTTTTTACCCTAATGCATAGGATGCATTAAGGTGAAAAACACAAACCTTTACAACCCCTTTAAGTAAGGGATTTGTTGTTTTTAGTCTGATCTTGAAAGGTTCTTTAACCAGTTAACAACCGCCCTATAGACGAAATACGTCTACAAGGCGGTTGCTTAACTCTGGGAGGACGTCCTCCCAGAATCGCGCTCCCCTCTGGGGCACGCACACGGGAATGTCCGTGATCGCCGGGTCCTCCGGACCCGACGGATAACGGTAAATCGGCGCTGACAGCGGCAGTTTACCACGTGATCGCTCCGTCCAATGACGGAGCGATCACTTGTAAACAAACCGGCGTCATTACATGACGCCGGGTTCCTCCCTCCCCTCTCTGTACCGAACGGTACAGTGTGAGAGGAGAGAGGAGGGAGCGGATGCAGCAGCTGCTGTGGGCTGGATCTGTGACAAATGCAGTCACAGATCCAGCCATCCATCCCTGCCCCAACTCTGCAATACCCCACAATACTCTGCAATACCCCACAATACTCTGCAATACCCCAAAATACTCTGCAATACCCCACACTACTCTGCAATACCCTGCAAAGTCGCCTATGGGGATTTTTAAGTAGCGACGTTTGGCGCCATTCCACGAGCGTGTGCAAATTTTGAAGGGTGACTTGTTGGGTATCTATTTACTCGGCATAACTTCATCTTTCACATGCAAAAGAATGAAGAAAAAATACTAAATTTGCTAAATTTTATAACAAACAAAGAAAATTTCATTTTTTTTACAGAATTTTCAGTCTTTTTTCTCTTGTTGCGCAAAAAATTTAAAACCCAACGGTGATTAAATACCACCAAAAGAAAGCTCTATTTGTGTGAAATAAAGGACGAAAATTTCATTTGGGTACAATGTTGTATGACTGAGTAATTGTCATTCAAATTGTGAGAGCACCGAAAGCTGAAAATTGGTCTGGTTATTAAGTGGGTTTACGTGCCCAGTGGTCAAGTGGTTAAAACATATTCAGGAGCAGTAAATTTCAAATCTCAACATACAAAACCAGAACGATCTATAAGTCAATGCGAGTCTTCATTAATCTATTTCCTGGTAGGTCACTATTTTAAAACGCCCAGTTCCAAACTTTATTTATTTTTTATTTGGGTAGAGTGCAGAACGGTTAAAAACCTTGCAGCCCCTTGTTTCGCTGATTCGATTTTGTAGTCAACGCAAAGCTGGGGTACATGCAGTCGGCAATTTTATACATTGGTCTCATTCCTTTCCAGTCATTCTTATATGCCAAATAGGTGTTGATTTATTGCATTTTTGATAGACTGGAAGATTTTCCGAGACTACTTGATTTGCTGTATCTGAAGAGCTTTGCCATAATACAAGAATTTAAAGGGGGGGGGGGGGGGACGCGGCCAGGTTTTTGCTGCTGTGTGTAATGCCGACAAGAAAAGTCCGATGTGAGCTTTTGGTCGGGAATTCCGACCGTGTGTAGGCTCCATCGGACTTTTGCTGTCAGAATTTCTGCCAACAAAAGATTGAGAGCAGGTTCTCTATTTTTTTTTTCCTATCGGATAATCCGCTCTTCTGTATGCAATTTCGACGCGCAAAAAAACACGCATGTTTAGAATCAAGCGGAGCTTCATTGATCTGGGCTCGTCGTACGTCTTGTACGTCACCGCGTTCTTGACGGTCGGAATTTTCGACAAGATTTGTGTGACCGGGTGTATGCAACACAAGTTTGAGCCAACATTCCGTCAGAAAAAATCCACGATTTTCTTGTTGGAACTTCCGATTGTGTGTACGCGGCATTGGGAGAAAAGAGCCAAATGTAGAAAGCAATAAATCCAGATTTCTTTTAATTCAGACACTTCGATCCTAAAATTTCCAGCATGTTTTAGTTATTCAAAAGATTACCATTCAATTTACATAACACACGCCCACATCTTCCACATTTGAATTAGGCGGGCTTACGCCGGCCTATTTACGCTACGCCGCCGCAACTTTGCCTTGAGAATACTGCACTTGCCTGTCAAAGTTGCGGAGGCGTAACGTAAATAGGATACGTTACGCCCGCACAAAGATACGCTCTCCTACGTGAATCTGGGCCATTGTTTCTAGAATAACATCCTCAAGAATTAAACGCCTTTTAAAGGGGTTGTAAAGGCCCTCCAGCCCCCCCCCCCCCCCCCCAGTTTTACTTACTTGAGCCAGTTCACCTGCTCTGCGCGTCCCCCGGTGTCCTCTTCTCCAGAGTCTCTGCGTTAATTGGATAGATTTGATGGCAGCGCAGCCACTGGCGCCCGTTTCTGTCAAATCCAATGACAACACCGCCGGGGGGCAGCACCAAGTCATACACTCTGCGCTTAAGGTAACCCCCCTCGGGAGAGAGCTTTCCAGAGCGGGTTATCTATTGCGGGGAGGATCCGAGAGAGCCGTCGTGGCACCCCAGAACAGGAGGATTGGGGCCACTCTGTGCAAAACAAACTGCACAGTGGAGTATAACATGTTTGTTATTAAAAAAAATTAAAAATAAACCTTTACAACCCTTTTTAATATTGATTATTGAAATAATCTACCAATGATTGTCAATCTTGGGCTCCTTGGTTATTAAAACCCCAGTTACAGATTGGAGCAATTTGGAGAGAAGTCAGCGCTATTTACTTACAAAAATTGGCTTTTGCGTGAAGTACAATACTTCTCTCATTAACTTCTACAAGAGTGCTAAGGGCATATTGTGAAGCCTAAGGTTGGCCATAGACAGGCAGAGCGATTTTCTTTCCTGCAACCACTAGTTGCAGGAAAGAAAATTGCTTGATTTCCGCATCAATACAGTCAGTGTTGATGGGGGAATTCCTCTTGTGGAGCCATTGTGTTTCCCCGGCGGAAGCTGTGCCCGCTGGGAGAACACAGTGATTATTACTAGCAGCTAGCAATCATTGCATGTAAAATTTGACAGGCTGGATGTACGCAAGTTGAATGATCAACTTGGGTACAGTCAGCCTGCCCATGCATGATTCGAATCTCGGCTGGTTCCAGCCAAATGGCCGAAAATCAAACCATCTAAAGCTGGCTTAAGTACCATATGTAAAATCAGGACTGCTACATTGCACTGGTTATACGGACATTTGGTAACATACTGTAAATACTTGCGCAGTTACGTGAATATGTACAAGAGCAGTTTTTCCGCCAACCAATGCTTGTTGGAACAGCAATTTTCAGATACCTGATCAGGCCTCATACAACTTAGAAATTAATGAAATGAAGGCTGCAAGTTACTGAACGGTCCCATAGCTCAGGCGCATGCAGCAGTAGCTTGGGGGGGGAAGGGGACAATGGTGTTAGTATTAATGCAATCTTTAGTAGTATTTTACAGGTATCGCATATCTCGGTAATGGAGAACTTTCCACAAGGCATGATGTTAAACTATTCTGTTTCTTACTATCTTCTGCAATGTTTCTACCCTTCCTTTTCTTTCCTTTTCAAGGAGATATGATAGCGTAGATTCCAGTGCAAATGGACGGCACGACCTAGAGTCTGCGTCTGAATCTAGTCAGCTGACAAGCCGCCACTGTTCCTTAGAGAGCAGGCATTCTCTAGATCTTTCTGATAGGTGGGTCAACTTTTCCGTTACTCCCTGTGCACTCCCTGCTTGTTACGTGGTCTTGTCCTGTGCCGTACGCAATGTATGTCCTCGGTGTCATTGCTGTCCACAATTACAATCCGAATGTAGCTTAGTGTGCCAGAAGCCATCGTCACTTGTCGAGGTGGTTGGCTTCTTCAACAGTCATCGTATGTGGCTTTTAGTCACTTGCCATAAGAATAGACCAAAAAATGTTTTTAATACATTTCCTTTAACGCACTGGCAATGCAGGTTGACACAGAGAAAGGAAACAAGGAGAAGGTTTTTATGGCATTTTGTGTCTCTGAAATTGCTTGTCCCATGATGTACCAGTGACCACTTGTTTTAAAGTGAGGTGAAATCTTGCAAACAGGGATGCAGTAGTAATACCGAGTTGTTTTTACCCATCCTGTCTCTATACAAAAAGTTGGAGCATAAGGCCTACTCTAGTATTTTGTTCATATTTTGTTCATTTTATATAGTTATAGTTACAGTACTAGAAGCCAGCCTAAAATATCTCGACAAAGTCCCAATTACCAGCACTCCAATTACAGAGGAAAATATTCCAACTTTTGGGGGTAACAAGGGTCTTTTTAAATTGCCAAAAACAAGGATCCTTAACCACAAACAATCTAGTCTATCCTAAGTCCAGTTGGTAAACCGTGATGTCTTTTCCTAATGGCAATATAAAAAGGGTTGTGTATTTAGGACTGCAAAGTTGGAGACTCCTTAAAGCGGAACTTCACCCTAAAAGGGAAGTTATGCTTTTTGTCCTCCCCCCAACCCCCGTATAGAAATTTGGGGGTGCTGGTACCTAGTTTTGGTAGGTACCTGCTCCCACTTTTGGTCAGATCGCCTACGGCCAGTGATGGCGAACCTTGGCACCCCAGATGTTTTGTAACTACATTTCTCATGGTGCTCCACTACACTGTAGAGTGCATGAGCATCATGGGAAATGTAGTTTGAAAACATTTGGGGTGCCAAGGTTCGCCATCACTGGCCTAGGCAATTCCACCAAAAGTTCAGCCCCTCACCCCCTCCCTGCCCACAACCTTTTGGGGCACATCACAGATCCTATGAGGCTGTGGGGACCATTCATGCAGCAGGACAGGAAGCTGGCTGTGAAGGTTCAAGGTGTCACAGCCAGACTCCTACACTAAACATGCCAGCGCTGGGGATCCAAAGATTCTCGAAGAACCAGCCCTGGTTTGGACAATGCTGGATCCTTGGACAGGCAAGTGTCTTTTTATTTAAAGTCAGCAGCTACAGTATTTATAGCTTCTGACTTTTAATGTTTTTCAAACAGGCGGAAGATAATCATTAAACGCTAGATGGCCAAAATATTGGTGGACCCCAGACCATCACCACTACTAGTAATTGTGTGCTTGCAGCCTTGTAGTAACAGATTAGGGATAGTCTTCTATTCCAGTATGACTTTGCCTTTGTGCACACACACAGTGTTATCAAAACAGTTTTTTTTTTGGAGGGACTTGAGTGGTCTACATAGAGCCCTGACCTCAACTCTACAGAGCACCTTTGGGTTGATTGGAAAGCCAATTACTAACCAGGTCTTCCAGGTTTTGAAATAGAATGTCTAATGAGCTAGGTGTGATGGTCAGGTGTCCACAAGCATTTAGCCACATAGTGTATTTTAGCAGATTTAAGTTTAAAGTAAGCCTTTAGTGACTGAAAAGTGGCAGCTGCCATTGTGACCTCCAGATGGAAATACTGGTTTCTTGGGTGTTATGAAAATCTAATGGCTTCAATACTCTTAGTCAACAATTTGAAGCAGATATGCAGATTAGGAAAGTAAATTCCAAAAGCCTAATCTGCAGACTTGCTCTAGGAACGTATTGAAGACAGATGGTTAGCGTGACTGCCACATTGGCAGCCTCCATGTTTCTGTTTACAGCCAGCTGCTGTCCTGTGATCTTCTGTATAATTTTACCTGTTAAAATGTAATATGGGGAAAATAATCACATATATGATGCAGTTTGCCAACAGGTTTTTTTTAGTCCCCCCTGTAACAACATTTCATTACCTGTTAATCCTGCAAGTAGCTCCATTATTTTTCCACTTCTTGTAATAGGGCGACAACATTGTTTATTCTGCAGTAAGATTGTTTGGCAGTGTTATCACCCTGTGCATAGGGTGAGTGGACATGTTGCTGTAGTCTATTAGCTAGAAGATTCATGGCCAGGGCGAATAGTGGGGACAAGAGACATCCTTGCATTGTACTCCATCAATTGGACACTGTCGAGTACAAAAAGAGGCCATAATCCAATTCAACAGCGGTGAGCCCAACCCCCAGCACTTCAGTTTTAAGTGTAAGTAATCCCAACTAAGGGGAGTGCATTGACATTTTGCATATTTAGCAAAGGGAGCATTAAGGAACATATATTCATTCGGTGTGTAATGTAAAGCAGAAGTGAAAACAATGTCACCTACCCATCATCCTGGTACAAACTCTTTTTGATCATTGGAAATTAAACTTGGCAGCACCCCACGGAGCCTGTCTGCAATTATCTTGGCTAACAGTTTACTGTTGATATTAATCAAAGAAATAGGGCAGTAGTTTGCCCAGGGGGTATGGCGAGGAGCTTTATCTTAGTACGTTTTGGTAAGTTGGGGGGGGGGGGGGGGTAGGATGTCTGGCAATCTTTTATAATAGGTGGCCAAAATAAATTAGGAACAGGTTTCTTTTTTTTTTTTGCAGGGTTTCAGAGTTTTAATGGGTATTTGAACGTCTTCCAAGGTAATTTCCATGTCTATGGAGATCCTGATGGACTCTGAAAGGTGGTCTTTTTTGTAAGCACCACTGGCAGTGTTATATGGTTTCTCACAATCCTTCCAACTTGCTATTTTTGCTGGACAGCTTGGCCTGTTAAAAGGCTGTGTTAATGCTGCTTACAAGCCAAGTCCTATACCAGTGATGGCGAACCTTGGCACCCCAGATGTTTTGGAACTACATTTCCCATGATGCTCAACTACACTGCAGAGTGCATGAGCATCATGGGAAATGTAGTTCCAAAACATCTGGGGTGCCATGGTTCACCATCACTGCTCTATATAGTATGCAATTTCTGATTTTGGCCCATGGTTCCACTTTAATGTGGCAATGCACCAGAATTCAGCTATGGAAGCTTGGGTAGACCTAAAGTAGCGAAAAGAAAAAATATCATCTTAAATGCAGTCTGTCAGTAGCATTAACACAGCAGCTTTTATTTTTTCCAGCCTTCTCCCTAACATAGTTATGTTACCTGTTGATCCTTCCCGTAGGTACATTAAAACCTTCTGGGTTATTGCTATTGGCAAACTGCATCAAATGTCATTGATTTTGCCCAGTTGAAGATGGGATATTAAAAAACTTCACTAAATCCTTCAGAACTTAGACACATGTCTACCATCCCAACCCCATATAGTTTCATCAGTGTTGCAAATACTTAAATGATTACATCATGGTGCCCTCTATGTAGTCCTGTAGAGTTTACATTACTATGTTGTGTGCAATTTGTGTTCATGGCAAGGTTTTGTTTGTTTGATTTTTTTTTTTTTACAATTACCAGATTTTTTTTTTCTATAGTGCTCCCTCCTTTTTCTTTTTCTGTTATGAATTCTCATAATTTGGTATGTAAGCTGTTTGGTAAACAGTGTTTTTTTTTTTTCCTTTCTTTTTTTCTTTCATCCTTTTCCCTATTCCTTACTTTTTTCCTTATACATATGGTAGAAATCCCTCCTTAGTTAGAAAAGATAAAATTAGAATCATTCCTGTAGAGACAAGAGCTGTCGATAAAGAGTGGGAAGATGAATGTGAAACCTTAGGCAAACGGCACATAGAAGACTTCCTGAAAGAGAGTCGAAAAAATTGGCAGGTTGCCAACCTATCAAAGAGAAATCTGGACATGGAAATGCAGTCAGGTCTTCAGCAACTAAAATCTAGTCAAGACTTGGTTCCAAAATCGTTTTACCATTACCCTGAACAATATAACACTATTGACAGACGGAAAGGGAAAAAAAAATCTTCCCGTCATCGCCTTCAAAAGGTTAGCAATGGCGTTGCACCAAACAAGAGCCCAGATCTGCAAACTTGGAAATCGCGAGATGTTGAAAGCACAAATGATGTTATTTGGTCCAGTTCATCACTTGAGCCTAATGATGATTCCATCATCTCCTTGTATCCTGTTTTACGACCCTATAAGAATGGCTTGCTGGTGAAAACTGGAAAGCAAACTTATAATCGTGATCCAAAAGATGTAATTCAGATTAAAATATGTCAGAAACCGTTGGACAAGAAGCCAGACATTATAGGTCACAGTTCTTCACTTGATACTTTGGAGGAATATGACAGTAGTGCTTCAGATGGTCAACTGTCCTCACCAATTTCTGGGGATGAGTTGGAAGAACTAGCCTTGCTTTCACAAAACTGGGGTGGTCCTAGCTTGTTTTACTCTAATGGGTTCACGCTAAATTCTCCTAACTCGGGATCAGGTGATTTAAAACACGGGCATTATAAAAATAGTGGTAAATACGGCTGCTCGATGCATAGTCTTAAGTTATCTCCAGTTGAGGAACCAAGTGAAGAATATGTAGATACGATGGATGAGTTGCAGTGTCTAGTTGAATCTGTTTCAGAGTACTTGGCTGAAAAAGAGGAAGAGATTAATAGGTTTCACACCTTACCAGTCAGTAATGTAAACAGTAGTGGTCCTGTGAAGAAACAAAATCCTGAAGATGATAAAATAGAAGACCTGACTAATGACCTAAATAGGGGAAGCTCAAATAACGAAATGAAGTCGGAATCCCTTCCTGATCTGTCAGGCATTAAAAACACAGTGAACTCCTTATTTAGTTCATTCACACAGAAGGTTGGTTCTGGAGCAAAACACATAACCACATCGGTAGAAAAGATTGTTTCCTCAGCTCCTGAGAAACAACAGCTTCCCAAAACTGGGGGGATATCAAAAATATTTAACATTCGTCTTAACATGGGGACCAGTGATGTGAAGAAAAGCAACAGTGAGAACCTTGGCTTTCAAAATGGGCAAAAATCAAACTTGTCTGGTGGATGGAACATACCTGGACAGGAAGCCAACACATACAAAGAAAGCTTCAGCCAATCTCAAACAACCCCTGCTGCTTCTCTTTCATCTCCCAGCAATCTTCCTTCACCCCAGTATGCTCATAAGCGTGTTGATAATGTTTCTCAAAAGGTACTTCCCGAAAAAAGTGCAGAAGCACCAAATACAACAAACCCTGTATGCTCAGTTAGCAAGCCATCCTTGGACAAAACTGACTTTTCTTCTGAAAATAATAAAATTGGTGTTGTTGATGTTAAAATGGATGGCAGTACTTCTCAACTAGTCAACAAATTAGACCCCAGTGATGTAGCAGGAACGCATGTAAAATCTGCTGAACTGGACTCTTCTCTGCCCAAATCCGAAGATAATTTAAAGCCTACTATAGATGTTGGCAGTTGTGATCACAAGCCAGTAGCCAATGATGTTTCTGAACCATCCAATGGACCCGAGACGACAGAATTCTTTCATCCTTTGAAAAAGTCCTTCAGTCAGCTTTTTTTCCAGTCATCGGATAGTTCAACCAGTAATACAAGTAGCATGGAAAACGCAAAAAGCTTCAAATCAGAAACAGACCTTCGTAATAATACTTCTGGGTTAAGCAAAATTAACATTCCCTTTTTCAGTTCTTTCAGTTTAGTGGGCAAAAAAGAATCTGAGAGCAGCACAGCTGTTTCAAAATTACCTAGAATGGCATCTTCTGAAAGTGTTTTCTCAACAGATGAAATGAATAAAATTGCTACTAATGAATCAAAATCAGAGACGTTTTTTAATAAAGAAGCCCAATTAGGTGAAGTATTTGTCAAGGACTCGCTTCAAAATAATGAGAAACAACCTTTAACCAAGAGTAAAAAGCCAGAAAGCATCCCTATGATCTTCCAACGGCAGGCAGATGAAATCGAGAGCAAAGAGCAAAAAGGTTCAACTAGTCTAATGCAAAAGACTGTGCATAATTCTGAAATGGATAGTAGACAAAAAAATCCCAAAATGGATATACTAAACACGTGTCCTAGTGCTGAAGAAAGCAAGGAGAACGCTAAGGGATTTATCTCCAGGCTCTTTAGGTTTTCATCGACTGACGACCTAAATGCAGAAAACAAAACATTTGTCAAAGAAAGTGGAAGTTCTCAGGATAAAAAATCGGGAGGTTTCTTTTCAGGGTTGTTTAGGGTCGCATCATCTGATAATCTTTCAAATGTCAAACAAAATTCTACAAGCTTTGTAGGACCCCAACAAAAAGAATCTGTATCTAGCAGAGTTCAAAGTAATGGTAGTGGCTCTGTAGAAGAACAGTCTGGAATATTCAGTAAGCTCAAGCTTTTTTTGCCTGCTCAGAAAGAAAATGAAAGCAATTTAAAGCAAACAAATGGTTTAGAACAAAATGGTGGTGATAAAATCAGCATTGATCAACCACTTAGACCTTTAGCTTGCCGCTCACGTGATGTTTCTGTCCAGTTTGATTCAGAAACTGAAGATTCTGGTTTGTTTTGGATGGATGACTTTGAAAATAGTTTGTATCAGTGTGAAGGACCCATTTCAAATACTCATACAGGGCTGGAAGAATCAAGAAGCTTTACAAGTTATGAGTGGGAGTATGATGTTCCAGACTGGTATTCAGAATTGCCCGTGGAAGAGTCCTTTGCTTGTTATGCCCATGGAAGCACTGAAGCTAATGACATGAATAGGTCTCCTGAAGTACCCAATGCTATCATTAATTTGTGCAAGAAGGATCAAAATGATAATGACTGGATTTCTTTTGTACCATTAGAAGAGGTGCCTTTGAACACGAGGGACTCTTGTTTGATTGTTACATCCTACAAACAGGATATTGACTTTACCTCTGCCCAAAATGATGAAAGTAGTTTGAACAATGGGTTACCTCTTGATTTGAGTTATTCCTCACAGTGTGACCGTTCTCTGTGGAGCTTGATCGATCAAGATTCTTTGCTTTTTAATGAAAATTCAATGTTCTGTCTTGAAAATGAGGAATACCTGGAATGGTTGGCGTTGCTAGAATTCGGGTTGTGGTGGCAATCTGAAGATGGCGATTGTGGATATTACATGTATAGTGATGGGTTCTATGTGTATTCCTTGTTAACTGATCCTACAGGTGAATATGTTTATGTCTGTGAACCAGACACGGAACTATACCTAGACTATGAAGACTACATTGAACCTGATTACTTGGCAATGGACGATATTATAGTTTGTGGATTTAAGGTTCCTTTTGGCAGTGGGGATCTACCATGGTTTGTTGAAGATCAAATGTATGAGAGCCACTCATTAAATAGCCCCGTTGATTTCTCTTTACCAAGAAGCGATCAGTTAATGAACTTAAACCTGGAGACCTTCTCTCATATGTTTGAAGAATCTATTCACTGCCAGAGAGACCAGCCTGTGGATTTTTCTGCTCGCAAACTTCGAAAAATGAAAGTGGATCTTCGATCTGATGGTGACAATGTTTTCCTTGACAAACAGTCTCTTGACCTAAGCATGTATCCACAGTGGCATGCTACAAGACTGGAATCAGGTGTACAAGGGTATACAAAACCCCTTCCGTCAGGATCCACAGACGCTCATAGAGCCTCTTCTTCATTGCTGAATCTCACTGAAGAATCAATGTCGACTAATGAAAAATCTTCTGAGAAAAGTGAACTGAAGAAATCCCTGTTTAACCCTGTATCCTCTTTATTTTCTTCTCTTGGGGGCCTCCTAGCTAAAAATGAAGGTGATAAACCTTGTACCTCCTCATCTGAAGGTCGGTCCTCTGTCCCGAGTGACATAACTGTAACAGTTGGCGCACATAATTATTCTGTAAAAGAGAAGCATGCAAACCCTAACCAAGATGATTACATTGGTTATCCAAACAGGAGCAGGGACAGATTTCATAGAGAGAGCAGTACCTTGCAAGATTTACATTCAAGTAGAATTAATAGTGAAAAGACTTCTATGCATGGAGTGCGTGACATGCCTATGCACAGCCAGTCACGACCTCAGATGCAGGGGAATGTTAAAAATATGGATGAACAGCAGCACAACCCACTTCCTGATTATACCAAAGTCCCACGTTCAAATGAATCGGAAAAAAATATTCTGAAGAGCGCCCTTGAAATATTTAACATAAGTGATAGCAGCGGTACTAAAACTGTCACCGACAAAAGCACAACGTCTGGATTTTTTAACTTTTTCAAGACGCAATCTGATGCATCAGAACTGAGCGCTCCAAAAACACTAGAACCATCACAGCTAAAGCCTAGTCAAAATGAAAGTTCAGATAAAAGCAAAGAGACAACTGTCCCTGGTGATAAGGAATCCCTTGGCATTTCATCCATATTCGAATCAATAACTGATCTCTTTAAAGCTGAAACTTTGATTGGAAAGCCTACTAGTGGTGTGACACCTACTTCAGAAAAAGTGAAGATTGCTAATAAACAGGAAGAACCGGGTATTAAAGAATCCCCTGGTATTTCATCCATGTTTGGCTCACTAAGTGATCTCTTTAAAGGTGAAACCATTACTGGAAAGCCTTCTAGTGATGTGACCTCTACTTCAGTGGAAACAAAGATTCCTAATAAGCCAGTAGAACGCGAAATGACAGAATCCTCAGGTATTTCATCCATGTTTGGTTCAATAAGTGATCTCTTTAAAGGTGAAACAATTACTGGAAAGCCTTCTAGTGATGTGACTTCTACTTCAGTGGAAACAAAGATTCCTAATAAGCCAGTAGAACGCGAAATGACAGAATCCTCAGGTATTTCATCCATGTTTGGTTCAATAAGTGACCTCTTTAAATCTGAAACTTCAACTGCAAGGCCTTCCAGGGATATTACACCCAGTTCCTCAGTTGACTTCACAAATGTTGGGAAGTCAGTAGAAGTGGACAAAGAAAGGGCAAGACCATTTACTGCAGATTCTCCAAGAAATAAAATTTTGAAGAAACAGCAGACCTTTGGAGGTGATAGTCAGAGCACATTCCTTGATTCAGAGCATAGTGCCTGTGGCCGTGAACCTATATTTGGGCAGTCGCAAATTAAATTTCCCAAAAAAGGGGTAAAAGATTCAGTCCCATCCTTGAGTGATCAGTGGGGTAGTTCAGTCCTTCCTTCTCAAGAGCCTGTCAAGCTGTCATTTGGTCAGTTGTCCGGAGGGTCTGCAGAGAAGACTCAGCCATCACTGTCATCTAGCAATCAGTCTTCAAAGGTTTCAGAACCGGCTGTCCAGCCAGAAAGAAAACCAGAGCAGCCCATCCTGCAGACTAGCCAAATAGCCGACAGCCTATCTCAAACAGCTAGCAGTATTTTCACTTTCTTTAGCAGACCAGAGAAAGTGGAGACGACGCCAGGGACAGTACAAAGACCACCCCAAACCAATGAGCCAGAGTCGCAAGGCTTGTTTAAGCTACCTTCATTCTTCTCTTCTGAAAAGTCTAATGTTACTCAGGGTCCCATACAGAACAATAACACTATTTCTAGCTTTTTTGGTTTTTCACTTTTTGATGAAAAGAAAGCCGCTACTCCAGCTATGCCAACGAGCAATAAGGCCCCTGAAACTGATATTTTGCCAGAAGCCAGCCAAAGGAAAAATTTTACATATAAGGCCACCATTTTTGACAAGGATAATAGCAATGATGTACCAGCACAGTTTAAAGCCAATATTGTGTCTGAGACAAGCAAATATATAGAAAGTCCAGCTTTAGATCAGAGTAACTATAGTGATGATCAAGTTCTAGAACCGTACAGGTTTGAGGAAGTTGGGCTATCGGATCAGGGTCGTTGTGAGGAAGATTCAGTGTCTCAATCAGGTGAATATCTGGAAGACTCTGTCTTGGAACCTTATGAGTCTAATGAACCCTCAGATTCTGAGATGTGGGGATATCAAGATGGTGTAATGCAACCACTAGATGAAGATGGCCTACAACTTGAAACAGATTTCAGAGATGACTCTATATCAGAGACCTTCCAAGATGTCGGTGGTGATATGGAGACATGCTCTGATGTTCTGCCCCCAATAGATAGCCAAATGGATGTGGATGCCAGTGCAGATAATGGTGCACATAATTCTGAAAATATAATTTTAGATGTGGGAGTCAGTTCATATAATGATGCATACAGTTCTGAAAACACAATTGCAACCACATTTAATGACACTATAGATGATGATCAAAACATTAATCGAAATGAGGACGCAACCCATTTTATTGATGATCTTGATAACACTGTCTCTGTTGTTCCAGAGCAGGAGATCAATGTTCATGAAGAACCACACAGTTGTCTTTCAGACAGAGAAGCTTTGCTTCAACCTGTGGATTATATGCCAGATTATAATGTCGGGTCTAAAAATATGTCTTTGCAAAAATCAGTACAGATTTCAAAGGATGATGATTTTTCACAGGCTAGCGTTTATCCTCCGCAACATTCAAAAGAAAATATACCTTTTCCTAATCTCACAGATCCTTCCTTCTCAGCTAATACATCTAGGGGCCCCCAGCCAGAAAAGTCTGTATTTGATTCTTCCGTAGGAATGTTCTCAAGCTTTATGTCAAAAGTGAATGTATTCTCTGGAAATTCAAGTGAGCCTCAGAAAAATCCACCTAGCTATGGCTTTACATCTCAAGCATCATCTACATTTTCCAAAAAAAGCTCGTTCTTTGGCTTTCCTTCCGCTCCACAGGCTAGCACATTGTCAAATGATTTCTTCGGCTTATTTAAATCATCTCCCGAGGTACCAAGTAAATTGCCCAACACAGCACAGCCCACTAATAGGGATGGTAGCATCCTAAAAACACCTGTTAATCTTGATAACTTAAAGTCTGATGGCATCTGTCAAAATGACTTGGGGCACCTTAATAATAATGAAGGTGGTAAAGCACTAGTTTGTGACCATGAGGATACTGCGCAAATGAAATTGGTTGAAGAGTCTAGCATATCTACAGAAATTGAAGATGTATCAAAACCGTATTCAAATAAAAGTTTGGAGCCAGCAAACAAAGCCTCAGTTATTAGTATAGACCAGCCTGAGGCTCATCACAGAGATCAAATGCACGATGTAGAGTTGAGCATTGAAGCTGCTGTTTCATCCATCAATAACCAAGTGGATAAATCCTTAGAGGCCGCAAAGACAGACTCTTCTGTTTTCTATCCAGAGTCCTCCAGTGTATCTCTGAAAGGGTCTTTTACTGAATCTGCTCCAACAACTGAAGAAAGCTCACCAGGACTATTCATAACACAGACTCAGACTCCAGAGCCTTCTGTCACTGATTCCGTCCGATCTGACTCGACAGACTCGAAGGCAAAAAAGCAGCACAACAACCAATCCTCTGTGTTTGGCAGTATGGGATTGTCCACAGCTTTGCAAAGTCAAGATGGAAAGGACAAAACTACCTTGACACCGGCCTTGAAATGTGAAGCGAATAATCTTCACGTGGTTGAGAGGACAGAGAGTTCTAGCTTTCTTGTTCAAAATGTAGATAGCAGCTCAAGATCAGCTCTGTTGCAAACAAAGGAAGATACAGTTAGTCTTTGTTCTGTTAGCTTTGACTCCTCTAGTACGGTGCTTTCACATTTTTCAGAGAAACAGCAAAATAAAGACCAATTTGATGTGGCAAGCTCGACTACCACTCCATCGTCCCGTTTGGAGCCAGCTTCCAGAAGTCTGGAAATAACTTCAGCAAGCTCGATTGATGATCAAGATCCATCTGAAATGAAGACATGTAGTGCCGTTTCAAGCTCTAGAGTCTTCACGCCCCCTTATGCCGAGAAACCTAAAGCTAAGCTGAAAAGCATGATGAACAGGCCAGTTGGTAGAACATAATAAATGGTGACCATGAATCAGCCATTTATAATGCACCTAGACTTGTTGTCTTCCAGTGTGTGCTTATTCTAACGTAGTCCATTCACCTGCTATTAACATTTAAGACTCCCTGTAGCTCTAGGTGGTCATAGATGGCGTATTATTGTTTGTTTATAGAAGTCATGAACATAGCTGTGCTCTTACCTCCAGAATCCCTTTAGTGAAAACTGACCTTTAGCTAGCTAGTCTTTCTTTTTTTTTTCCTTCTGATCCTTCAGCCCTTTCCTCCATCAAGAACCAGGTGGAGGAAATTGCTGGTGATTGTGGCTGTAGATATGTTGCTCATGATGGAACCACAGGACAAAACCACAAAAGTCTTGAGCCAATTTCACTAGAAAATGTAAACTTCCGATTAACATACTTTTCTAGGACATGTCCTGTGGGCTGCCATAAATGTGAATTTCCCTTCGTCTAGGAGCTTCCTGTGTTCATTAGTGTGAAGTCCTATCTGTGCTTTTTTCAGTTGTGGTTAACTAATGACAAATCTGGTACCAAGAAAGCATGCTCTAGAGATATTTCTCATTCAGTGTTTTTGAACTCTGCTAACTCTGAGCATTGACAAAGCTCGGAAAGGTGATAGTAAGTCACATTTGAAATTCTAAACGAGATTTTCTGCGTTGGTGTTCTTGGTGCCCTTTGCAACCCAATGTCTTTTTTTTCCTCCTAGCAGATCCAGGATCAAACAAAAGACTGATTTTATTATTTATTTTAATTTTTTTATGGTTTATCATGTTTGTGTTGAATTTTCTAAATTAAAAAAAAAAAAATTTAAATACATCTTGAATTTGGGTTAGTAACGACACTGTGTGCTTTTTCGTGACGTGCTATAGCATTTAAAAAAAATTCAATGTTCATAAGGAAATAGCAGAAAACTGGAAATGTTTTATACTGGATAGAGACTTTTTGCATTGAACCTTTATTAGTATGGCTATCAATTTTTGCCACTACAGAAGAACATTTTAGGTATCAATTTGTAGGACAGGGCACCTAAATCTAGATATTTTCTCTGTCTTGAACACAATTTTTATATGAAATTTGCCAGTTCAATAGAAGAAAAGTGACTCTTTGCTCCGTGTCTTTATAGTAATGCAGTGGTTCACAACTTTAGCCCTCGGACCAAACTTAAAGGGTCCCATTTAATATTCTTCTACCAATACCAGAGAAACAACATCCAATTAGTATTCTCCCTAGAAATCAGGTTATGCGTCATGTGGCATCCGTCAGGCTGATTATTTCATGCATGTCAAGGAAAGTGCACATTAGAGTTCCCATTAACGTTGTTTAGCTTGTCGCATCTCCCATAAATATTGGCTTAATGTGACACTTTGTACAAGGCAATCGGTGTCTGTTTCAACTTTTCCAAGACAATACATGGCTCGTTCTTCTGTCTCACAAACAGCATTGTTTGCAGCTAATTTTCTCCTTTTTTTACTTCTGTTTGTTTGGAATAAGTAGCACACATTGTGCTCGTGCACACTACAAAACCCACAGTCCAGGGGTGAGCAATTCATTTTCCTAAGGGACAACACTATAGAACCTGGGACTGTTGTGGAGGGCAAATATTAATTTGTGACTTTGGAATGTCCGTAAGTACCTAAACATATAGGCCCAGATTCACAAAGCACTTACGCCGACGTATAACAAGTTACGCTGATGTAAGTGCAAATGTGCGCCGTCGTATCTGTGCGCCAGACCCACAAACAGATATGCGCCTAAAACCAGGCTACACCCCGCCGACGTAGCTTGCTTACGCCGGCGTAGGGTGGGCGCACATTTGGGCTGGGTGCATGGTGCCGCTCCCATTGATTAGCCATTCAAACATGCAAATGAGGGAAATACGGCGATTCATGAACCTGCGTGCGCCCGACGCAGACTACGTGAGGTGCGCGTAAGTTGTACGTCTGGCGTAAAGTTATTCCCCATAAAGGAGGTGCAACCCAGCAGCAGACATGCAAAGGTCTGCACCAGGGAACACAAGCCGGCGTATTTTACGTTGGACGTGTGTCTGGCTGGGCGTAGGTTACGTTCACGCCATACGCAGTGATCCGGCGTAGTTTAGGCAGTTGTTCCGACGTGGTTGTGAGCAGGCGCAGGGGGATGCGTCCACATCACGGCGCATGCGCCGTTCGTGATGCGTATCTGTCTGGCGCTCGGCCCATCATTTGCATGGGTCACGCCCACTTCCACCTACGCCGGTGTACGCCTTCGAATCCCATTCCACGCTGGCACAGCGTTGGGAGCACTGGCTTGCTGAATGAATCGCTTGCCTCTCTGCGCTGCGTTGGCGTAGCGTACAATAGTTACTCTACTGCAGGGTAATGTGCACCCACACTCACACACCTGTGAATCTGGGCCATAGAAATCAAACACCTGGCACTAGGAATAGGTCTCTTTCAGACGAGGGGTCAGACAGGTGGTTAAAAAAAAAAAGGGTGGCAGAGCTGCTGTTTTAACGCCACCCAACCCCCCAGCCACCCAACAATTCTTTACTGTACTGCTGTTTACATGCCACAGCGGCTGCATTCTTTTCTTGGAGAGCAGTGTTTGACAAGTGGCACCGCTCGTCAAGCTTGCCCATTGAGTTAAACGGGGCTGTGCCACAACTGCTTGCAATACACGGGATTGCAGCACAGTAGTCTGGCATTGTAGGGCTAAATTGGAGGCTCTATAACACCACCTCACTGCCTATCAAATGCCCTCTGAAAAGCACTATGACTAAAAGAGAGCCTGAGATTGGTACAGAGGGGATTTCTGCAGGCCCTGACCTGGAGTGAAGAACTGGGGCATGGCTCCTGGTGTTTGCAGCATGCAGACGCTAACACAGGAAGAACTTGGGGGGGAAAAGAAATCACCGCTCCAGGTGGGTGTCTGGAAATGGAGCTCTCCTCAAGGTGGAAACAGCAGGTGCAGGTTAGGCATATAGGAGTTGGGTAAGGGAACGTTCTGGACAGCTGCACTCAAAATAAATGCCTTTATTGTAGAAAAGATGATAATCCAAAAATACAAGCCATAGCAAACGGCGAAAACACAGGAACTGACGCGTTTCACACTTTCAACAGTGCTTATTCATAGCTATGAATAAGCACTGTTGAAAGTGTGAAATGCGTCAAATCCTGTGTTCCGCTGTTTGCTGTGGCTTGTATTTTTGGATTATCATCGTTTCTACAATAAAGACATTTATTTTGAGTGCGGCTGTCCAGAACGTTCCCTTACCTAACAGGGAGAACTTGGCTGCTTAGCAGAGTGGCAGGAGAGCATTAGGACGTCTCCCCCGCTGTACCGACCAGTTCCCCACGCTATCTCCTTCTAGTTTCTGCAGCTCCCCACATGGACATCTCTGCGGACAGTGGAGGTGTCGATGGCTGGCCCTGGGGCCGCAATTTGCCCAGGCCTGCCATAGCCCATCTCTGGAGTGAGTGGATCGTGGCAAATGAACGTAGCCACCCTCTAAAAGGAAGCCAAATTACAGCAGCAAAAACAAACCAAAACATTTAGATGAGGCTGGGAACAATAGAAGGGACTTTAATGTCACTTATGGTGGGAACAATTATCAACTCCAGACTTGACTATGCAAATGCCCTCTATCTCGGACTCCCAAAGTACCAAATCACTCGCCTGCAGGTCGTTCAAAATACGGCCGCGCGACTTGTGACTGGGAAAAAAAACCATGGGAATCAATCTCGCCTTCACTGAGATCCCTTCATTGGTTGCCAGTAAAAGACAGAATCACTTTCAATGCACTCTGTCTAACTCATACGTTTATTCTGGGAAATGCCCCCCAATATCTATGAGAAAAACTAAAAGCTCACATCGCCAATCGCGTTCTGCGATCCACCAACCAAAATCTACTCCGGATACCCAAAACCAGATACAAGTCCAAAGGAGAACGAAGATTTGCTGTCCAAGGACCCAGACTATGGAACGCTCTACCAACCAGCATCCGGTTGGAAGAAAACCACTTGGCCTTCAGGAGAAAGATCAAAACCCATCTCTTCTGAGGGTCCAGGGAATGGATACCAAGCGCCCAGTGGCGATTCAGTTTGCATGTGTTGCGCTATATAAGTTTCTCACTCACTCACTAAATTAGTGCATTGTAGGAGCTTACGGTAGTTCCAGATCTGAGGTTTTACTGAAAGAGAGCCTGGGGAATGATGTTCCCTATGAGAATCCTTAGGAGAATTGTCAAAGATTACTCAAGCTTTTACGGCAATGGGATACTGGACATTCTATAAAAGTGGTGCGGAAAACCGGCTTTAAAGGTGGTAGTAATCTGCTAAATAGCTGACCTGGACCAGATTATTTTTTTCCTGAGTTCCCTTTCTGAAAAGCTGCAGTCAGTGAAAATCGTAAGGACTTCTGTTCACACTAATTGCTAACGTTCTACTAGTAGGGAACCAAAATGCTCAGTAACAATTTAAATGGCTACTTGCCTGTCTCTGGTTCTGCTTTTTGGGCAATGCTAGGTCAGCATTTCCCGTCGGATATTGGCAGTTTATTACACATTTTGGCATCTTATTTTTGAACATGTTTGGGACATCAATAGTGCAGCCCTTAACATACAAATGTGTTGTGATGAAGCAGATAAATGATTCCCGATAACTAGGTTGTACTGAGGGAGGTTAGAAGTTTTAAAGATCATTTAAAGGGGTTGTAAAGGATAAAAAAAAAAAAAAATAGCTTCCTTTACCTTAGTGCAGTCCTCCTTCACTTACCTCATCCTTCGATTTTGCTTTTAAATGTCCTTATTTCTTCTGAGAAATCCTCATATCCTGTTCTTCTGTCTGTTACTCCACACAGTAATGCAAGGCTTTCTCCCTGGTGTGGAGAAAGCCTCTTGAGGGGGCGAGCAGGAGTGTCAGGACGCTATCAACGTTGCAGTTAGAGAAAGGTGTGGGGTGTTAGTGGCCGTCCTGACTCTCCTGCTCGCCCCCTCCCTCCTCGAGAGGCTTTCTCCACACCAGGAAGAAAGCCTTGCATTACTGTGTGCAGTTACAGACAGAAGAACAGGAAGTGAGGATTTCTTAGAAGAAATAAGGACATTTAAAAGCAAAATGGAAGGATGAGGTAAGTGAAGGAGGACTGCACTAAGGTAAAGGAAGCTATTTAGGGAAAAATAATTTTTCCTTTACAACCCCTGTAAGGAAATTCTGAAGATTCCATTAAAATGAAGAAATATAAGTTGACTTGAGAATAAGAAAATATATGTTGCGCTAAAATCAGCTAATTATGTGATAAATTGCATCAGTAATTAAATGGGGATGGAAATCCTGATGGTAAATCAAAGGGTTAACAGTTCATGTTAATGATCGCCAGTTGACTTGAACCTGGCCTGTTAAACATTTTCAGTGTTCTGCTCTTACCTTTCATCAGTTCTGTCTGTTTTCCTTTTATCTTTTATCTTGTATCATAAATAACTGTGAATTATTTTTCCCTCTTCTACCTCCAGTCCTGCCGGGAGTAGCCGGTATGGCTCCTCCGGTAATGTTAGCCAGGGGAGCTCCCAGCTGAGCGAATCTGACCATTACCATGAAAGCCTTCACTCTCTGGACCTAGAGGAAGAGCGCCAAGATCCCACTTTCGCTTTCCGTCCCTCCCCCAAGCAGAGGAAGACTGACCAGGAATGGTTCAACGACCGGGATGCCGACAGGACGCAGCCTCAGGGAACCGAAACACAGCCAGAAATAGTCGCCACCAAACCACCCCAAGAGCTAGAGCAACCCAAAGATATCTTTGTGGAGAGACGGCCAAGGTAGGTGGCACACTGCCAATTTAAACTGAACTTTAGGCAAAGATATAAAATACTTTTAAGGTTTTTCGAAAGGTATGAAATAATTTTCAGTTTTGCCTAGTGTACTTGAATGCTACATAAATGGCTACCATCTGGAATTTACCCATGCAGTGGGTGTGCATTTTTCATAAGCTTGTGCATGGGAGGGCAAGGTACTTGTGTCAACTTACAGGGCAGGGTGGAAAGTACTCAGATCATCTTACAGGATGGAGGGGGGGGGGGGGGTACATGGATCACCATACAGGATGGAGGAGGAGGTACATGGATCACCATACAGGATGGAGGGGAAGGTACATGGATCACCATACAGGATGGAGGGGGTAGGTATCTGAATCACCATACAGGATGGAGGGGGAGGTACATGGATCACCATACAGGATGGAGGGGAAGGTACATGGATCACCATACAGGATGGAGGGGAAGGTACATGGATCACCATACAGGATGGAGGGGGAAGGTACATGGATCACCATACAGGATGGAGGGGGAGGTACATGGATCACCATACAGGATGGAGGGGGAGGTACATGGATCACCATACAGGATGGAGGGGGAGGTACATGGATCACCATACAGGATGGAGGGGGAGGTACATGGATCACCATACAGGATGGAGGGGGAAGGTACATGGATCACCATACAGGATGCAGGGGAAGGTACATGGATCACCATACAGGATGGAGGGGGAGGTACATGGATCACCATACAGGATGTAGGAGGAGGTACATGGATCACCATACAGGATGGAGGGGGAAGGTACATGGATCACCATACAGGATGCAGGGGGAGGTACATGGATCACCATACAGGATGGAGGGGGAGGTACATGGATCACCATACAGGATGGAGGGGGAGGTACATGGGTCACCATACAGGATGTAGGAGGTGGTACATGGATCACCATACAGGATGCAGGGGGAGGTACATGGATCACCATACAGGATGGAGGGGGAGGTACATGGATCACCATACAGGATGCAGGGGGAGGTACGTGGATCACCATACAGGATGGAGGGGGAGGTACGTGGATCACCATACAGGATGCAGGGGGAGGTACATGGATCACCATACAGGATGCAGGGGGAGGTACATGGATCACCATACAGGATGGAGGGGGAGGTACATGGATCACCATACAGGATGGAGGGGGAAGGTACATGGATCACCATACAGGATGCAGGGGAAGGTACATGGATCACCATACAGGATGGAGGGGGAGGTACATGGATCACCATACAGGATGGAGGGGGAGGTACATGGATCACCATACAGGATGGAGGGGGAGGTACATGGATCACCATACAGGATGCAGGGGAAGGTACATGGATCACCATACAGGATGGAGGGGGAAGGTACATGGATCACCATACAGGATGCAGGGGAAGGTACATGGATCACCATACAGGATGGAGGGGGGTGATTGATGTGTTTTTTTTTTTTTACAGCTGTTTGAACAAGGCCAAATTTAAACTGCACAAAGGAGGCTGTGGCACAAAGTCTGTAGAATTGCAGGATCTTAAAGGTCCTCCTAACTATCCTCCTAGTCAGTGGCGTCACTAGGGTTGGTGTCACCTGGTTGCGGCAAAACATGGTGTCACCTCCGTCCTGTCTATCCTTGGTGGTATAGGGCAGGCTGGGGTGGTATAGGGCAGGCTGGGGTGGTATAGGGCAGGCTGGGGTGGTATAGGGCAGGCTGGGGTGGTATAGGGCAGGCTTGGGTGGTATAGGACATGTTTGTGGTGGTATAGGGCAGTTTGTGGTGGTAGAGGGCAGTTTGTGGTGGTATAGGGAAGGCTGGGCAGGTTGGGGTGACATAGGGCAGGTTTAAGGGGATATGGGGCAGGTTTAAGGGGATATGGGGCAGGCTGGAGTGGCATAGGGCAGGTTGCAGTGGCATAGGGCATGTTGGGGTGGTATAGGGCAGGTTGCAGTGGTATAGGGCAGGCTGGAGTGGCATAGGGCAGGTTGCAGTGGCATAGGGCAGGCTGGGGTGATATAGGGCAGGCTGCAGTGGCATAGGGCAGGCTGAGGTGGTATGGTGCCAGGTTAGGACTCTATGTAGTGACGTGCAGTAACTTACAGCATACCTGGAGATGAAGACACTCTGGCTGTTGTGTCCTCATTTCTTTCTCCTTCAGCTGTGGGATCAGCCAGAGTGAACAAGTCTGTGGGAGGAGTGGAGGAGACAACCACACCCCCAGCTCTGCCCACCAACTCTGGCTGCCTCCGGAGACATTGGAGATCCCTGAGGGATAGCATTAGACGGGGGAGTGTTACAGACAACCCGCATCCACCCCCCCCGCACCGATTGGTGCCGCGCCTGCTGACATCGCTCCGCTGCAGCTCTGCAAGCAGAAGTACAGTGTCTAGCTGTTGGTGGCGGCCCCGGTGTCACCCCCCCATAGCAACGCCTCTGTTCCTAGTGTTCACAACATTACAAATTGCATCAATCTTGTTGAAGCCCAAATCCAGGGAGGAGGTTAACCAAGAGTGGGGGTGGGTGGTATTAAAATAGAATTGGGCTTTATTTCTTAGTTTTCAGAAAAGGGAAAATTTTGCTCTCAAGGGCCTATACGAAGCTTGAAAAGTCAATAAATGCTTGTTTATAAAAAAAATATATTGCTTTATTGTTTTATAAAAAGGAAATGTCTTGCATCATATTGTCACAAATAACAATCTCATAAGGCTGGGAAGGGAAAGATACATAAACATATAAAAGGGACAACAACAAGAGCTCTGGTGTACAATATTTTCCTAATGATGACATTGACCATATGCAATTCACCACAGTGGTGAGCAGGATTCAGGACAAAGCGGTGTGCAGTACCGCGTTTGGCCTGAGGTGGGGGGCGCCGGAGCTGAACGGAGGTGGGTCGCAACTCTTATTTCTTAGCTTAGTCTTAGTTTTAAATGCTTGGAAAAACACGGAAATACTCCGTTCCTAAGCCTTTCCGAGGGTTGCCAAGGTCAGCCGAGGTGTCCTCTGGCCTTTCCAGCTGTTTCCGGGGCTCTCCAGCGCCCCCACCCACCTCTGGCTGCATGCGGTATTGCATGCCATTGAAGTCAATGCGGAACAAATTATTTCCGTTTCCATTGACTTCAATGGGGAGAACTCTTTCATATGCGAGTGCTCCTGCATTCTCCTGTTCCTGTTCGTAATCCGAGGCTCCACTGTATTTGTGACACTATGATGCAAGACATTTCCTTTTTATAAAGCAATATATATTTTATAAACAAGTATTTATTTATTTTTCAAGCTGCGTATAGGCCCTTGGGAGCAAAAAAATTCCTTTTTCTGTATACTATATTGGCCTAGCAGCTTTCTGTCCACATCCCGTGGAGGTGGGTCTCAACTCTTATTTCTTAGTTTTTTTACCTGCAGTGTACATTAAACCACTTCAGCATCGGAGGATTTGGCTGGCCAAAGACCAGGCCACTTTTTGCGATTCGGCACTGCGTCGATTTAACTGACAGTTGCGCGGTCGTGCGACGTGGCTCCCAAACCAAATTGAGGTCCTTTTTAGATAGAGATAGAGCTTTTTTTTTTGGTGGTATTTGATCACCTCTGCGGTGTTTTATTTTTTTGCGCTATAAACAAAAATAGAGCGACAATTTTGAAAGAAATTCAATATTTTTGACTTTTTGCTATAATAAATATCCCCGAAAAATATATGAAAAAAATATATTTTTTTTTCCTCGGTTTAGGCCCATACGTATTCTTCTACATATTTTTGGTAAAATAAATATCGCAATAAGCGTTTATTGATTGGTTTGCGCAAAAGTTATAGCGTTTACAAAATAGGGGGTATTTTTATGGCGTTTTTATTAATACGTTTTTTAACTAGTAATGGCGGCGATCAGTGATTTTTTTATCGTGACTGCGACATTATGGCGGACACATCGGACACTGTTGACACCATTTTGGGACCATTGTAACTTTTACAGCTATCAGTGCTATAAAAATGCACTAATTACTGTAAAAATGGCAGTGAAGAGGTTTTAACTTTTTACGGGGCGCTGAAGAGGTTAAGACCCCTTTCACACTGGGGTGTTTTTCGAGCGTTATTCGAGCGTTATTACATCGTTATTCGAGCGTAGCCTCATCTGCAATCCCCATGTGCTGGTAAAGCACCGTTTAGACCCTAAAGTTATAGGGCGTTTTTGCAGTGCCTCTGTGTGAAAGAGTAAGGCGTTTTTACAGCGCTTTTCAATTCATTTCAATGGAGAGGGGCGTTTTTGGAGCGTTTTTTTTCAGCGCTCAAAAGCTGCTCCAAAGATGCTGCTTGCAGGACTCCGAGTGAAAGGGTCCATTGAGATGCATGGAGATCGTTTTATGAGCGTTTTAAGAGCGCTATTTTTAACGCTAAAACGCTGTAAAAGCGCTTCAGTGTGAAAGGGGTCTAAGTGTGTCCTAAGGAGTGATTCCAACTGTTAGGGGGCGTGGCTACGAGCGACACGTCGCTGATCGCTGTTCCCGATGAGAGGGAGCATTCGATCAGGGACACGTCACTAGGAAGAACATGGAGATGTGTTTACACCGACATCTCCCCGTTCTTCAGCTCTGTGACCCGATCGTGGGACACCGGCGGACATAGAGTCCGCGGGTCCTGCGGGCACGGCCACGGAGCTTACGACAGGGTCGCGAGCGCCCTGCCGGCCACACGACGGTAAATTAAAGGGGACGTACCTGCACGCTAATTTTCCCAGCCGTGTCATTCTGTCGACGTAAAAAGGCGTGCGGCTTTCCTTAAGCGGTTAAGCAAGAAATTAACAGTTTTGAATGTAGATGCACATTTCAACCATTGGTATTCCCATCATGGCCCGGATTCACAAAGCACTTACGCCGACGTATCTCCAGATACGCCTCCGTAAGTACAAATGTGCGCCGTCGTATCTATGCGCCGAACCAGAAACCAAGATACGCCTAAAAATAGGCTTCATCCGACCGGCGTAA
The DNA here is from genome assembly GCF_905171775.1 of Rana temporaria. Lineage (NCBI taxonomy): Eukaryota > Metazoa > Chordata > Amphibia > Anura > Ranidae > Rana > Rana temporaria. Next base: position 24,523,786 of record NC_053489.1, on the reverse strand, counting down.
CTTGCCTACGCCGGCGTATCGTGGGCGCATTTTTACGCTGGACGCATGTTGCGCTCCCATTGATTTTCGATTCATATATGCAAATGAGGGATATACGGCGATTCGCGAACGTACTTGCGCCCGGCGCATAATATATGCAGTTTGCGTAAGTCGTACGTCCGGCGTAAAGTTATTCCCCATGCAAAGGTATGGACCAGGGAACACAAGACGTCGTATTTTACGTTGGACATGAATATGGCTGGGCGTAGGTTACGTTCACGCCGTAGGCAGTGATTCGATGTATCTTAGGCAGTTGTTTCGACGTGATTCTGAGCATGCGCACTGGGATGCGGCCACGGGACGGTGCATGCGCCGTACGTTATATGTATCTGTCTGGCACTCGGCCCATCATTTGCATGGGGTCACGCCTCATTTGCATGTCTCACGCCCACTTACGCCTTAGAAACCCAGCGCAGATTTGGGAGCAAGTGCTTTGTGAATTTGGTGCTTGCCTCTCTGCGCTGCGTCGGCGTAGCGTACAAAAGATATGCTATGGCGGCATAAATATGCGCCGATGTATGTGAATCCGGGCCCAAGTCTTCACATTCCCCAGAAAAACACGCCCCTCCCCCCTTCTCACCGATATTCCGGGTGTATTTGGAAAAGATGAAAGCCTCGTCTTGCTTCAATATTGTTCTGTACACCACGCTTATAATACTTCTAATGGATGCTGAGAGGGCGGAGGCTTTATTCTTCGCATTATTCTTCGCGCTCCTTCTCCGAGCCGTAGACGCACGCCGTACACTGTGAAGTTATTAAAAAGAATTTGTTCCAGTGTTTTTCACACACACACACTTCTTCTCCCGAGCGGCCCTCCTACCCGCCGGCCTGTGGCACTGTGTCGGGATTTGGCGGAGCTTTATCTGCTCTGCGGTGTTCTGCTTTTCATTTTATTTCTCTTTATCTAGTTTTATAAGCGAGAGCGACCAGAGAGCGATGATGTCTAGAGAGGAGATCCAGGCGTTTGTTGGCAGTACACATTTGTATACAGATCATTGCAGGAGCACAGAGACAAAATATAAAATCAGTAGAAAGATTTGATTTGTATGTTGACTCTTCTAGAAGAGTTTATAGTTACAAAAGCGATCTGCATATACCGTATTTATTGGGGTATTGCGCACTCCGGCATATAGTGCGCACCCCTAATGTGGACCCGCATTCCTGTAAAAAAAACATTTTAGTACTTACAGTTTTGGTGTCTTGCCCGGCGTCCATCGGCGGCCTCGTCGGGTCCGGCGTCCGTCTGCGGCTTCGGTGGTGTCCTCCTCGTCGTGTCCGGCGTCGTCCTGCGACCATCGTTGTGTCCTCCCTGCGCTAAGTTTGAACCACTGCGCCGGCATATACAGAGCGCAGTACACTCGGGTATAGTCGGGCAGGCTCGGCTCCTCTCCCGTAAAGGACTTACAGGACGCACGGGACGTGACCGCGAGAGGAGCCGAGCCTGCCCGACTATACCCGAGTGTACTGCGCTCGGGAAAATGCCGGCGCAGTGGTTCAAACTCGGCACGGGTATCGGCGTATATCGCGCACCCACGATTTTGCCCTGATTTTCAGGGCAAAAAAGTGCGCGGTATACGCCGATAAATACGGTAAGTGGACGGACTGTGCATAAAAGAAAAGAGTGGATACTATCCGCCAAATAATAAATGTGTTGCAGGATACAGCAGAAATCATGTACCTTAATTTGTGCTGTCTGTAACCCAGGGTGGCCAGAATTCACACAGCACCATACAGGGTCACTGGGAGCATACTTCCTAAACCTTGGTACTTCCTCTCTTTTTGCTTCCTGTACAGTGCCTTAAAAAAGTATTCATACCCCATGAAATTTTCCACATTTTGTCCTGTTGCAACCAAAAACGGAAATGTATTTTATGTGATGGACCAACACAAAGTGGAAGGAAAATGATAAATGGTTTCCCATTTTTTTTTTTTTTTGGCAAATATCATTTGTATTCAGCCCCCTTTACTCTGATACCTCTAACTAAAATCTAGGGGAACCAATTGCCTTCAAAGGTCACCTAAGTCGTAAATAGAGTCCACCTGTGTGTAATTTAATTTCAGTATAAATAGAGCTGTTCTGTGAAGCCTTCAGAGGTTTGTTGGAGAACTTTAGTGAACAAACAGCATCATGAAAGTCAAGGAACACACCAGACAGGTCAGGGATAAAGTTGTGGAGAAGTATAAAGCAGGGTTAGGTTATAAAAAAAACTCCCAGGCTTTGAACATCTCGGAGCTCTGTTCAATTCATCATCTGAAAATGGAAAGAGTATGGCACAACTGCAAACCTACCAAGACATGGCCGTCCATCTAAACTGACCAGCCGAGGCCCATGGAAGCAGCCAAGAGGCCCATGGTAACTCTGGAGGAGCTGCAGAGATCCACAGCTCAGGGGGGAGAATCTGTCCACAGGACAACTATTAGTGGTCTCTCCACAAATCTGCCCTTTATGGAAGAGTGACAAGAAGAAAGACATTGGTGAAAGAAAACCATAAGAAGTCCGGTTTTCAGTTTGTGAGGAGCCATGTGGGGGACACAGCTAATATGTGGAATTAGGGGCTCTGGTCAGATGAGACCAAAACTGAACTCCTATGGCCTAAAAAGCAAAACGCTGTGTGTGGCAGAAAACTAACACTGCACATCACCCTGAACACACCATCCCCACTGTGAAACATGGTGGTGGCAGCATCATGTTGTGGGGATGCTTTTCTTCAACAGGGACGGGGAAGCTGGTCAGAGTTGATGGGAAAATGGATGGAGCCAAATACAGGACAATCTTAGAAGAAAACCTGTTAGAGTCTGCAAAAGACTTGAGACCGGGGCGGAGGTTCACCATCCAGCAGGACAACAACCCTAAACATACAGCCAGAGCTACAATGGAATTGGTTTAGGTCAGGGGTCTCAAACTGGTGGCCCTCCAGCTGTTGCGCAACTACAAGTCCCATGAGGCATTGCAAGGCTGAAAGTTACAAGCATGACTCCTCCCACAGGCAGAGGCATGATGGGACTTGTAGTTTCGCAACAGCTAGAGGGCCGCTAGTTTGAGACCCCTGGTTTAGATCAAAGCATATTCATGTGTTTAGAATGGCCCAGACCTAAATCCAAGCTGGTAGAGACATCCCCAAAAAGACTTAGTTTTAATTGCAGTGAAAGGCGGTTCTACAAAGTATTGACTCCGGGGGCGCCATACAAATGTACCCCCCCACACTTTTTTCACATAAAATGTCGAAAACCATTTATAATTTTCCTTCCACTTCACAATGATGTGCCACTTTGTGTTGGTCTATCACATAAACGCCCAATAAAATACATTTAAGTTTTTGGTTGTAACAGGACAAAATGTGGAAAATTTCAAGGGGTATGAATACTTTTTCAAGGCATTGTACAGGAAACAGAAAGAGAAGAAGTTCCTAGGCTTAGGGTTTAGGAAGTCTGCTCCCAGTAACCCTGTATGGTGCTGTGTGAATTCTGGCCATCATGAGTTAGACACCACAAACTAAGGTACATGATTTTAGCTGTATCCTGCAACACATTTATTACCTGGATTTTTATGCTTTTGATTTAAACAAATTTCTCTTTTTCTGACCTCCTGCATTAACCACTTAAGGACCGCCTTCTGCACATATATGTCGGCAGAATGGCACGGCTGGGCACAAGCACGTACAGGTACGTCATGTGTCAAGTGCCCAGCCGTGGGTCCGAAGCTCCGTGGCCGCGGGACCCGATCGCCGCTGGAGTCCCGCGATCGGTCCCCGGAGCTGAAGAACGGGGAGAGGTGAGTGTAAACACGGCTTCCCCGTTCTTCACTGTGGCGCCGTCATCGATCGTGTGTTCCCTGATATAGGGAACCACAATCCATGACGTCACACCTACAGCCACACCCCCTACAGTTAGAAACACAGATGAGGTCACACTTAACCCCTTTAGCGCCCCCTTGTGGTTAACTCCCAAACTGCAATTGCCATTTTCACAGTAATCTGTGCATTTTTAATGCATTTTTTTGCTGTGAAAATGACAATGGTCCCAAAAATGTGTCAAAATTGTCCGATGTGTCCGCCATAATGTCGCAGTCACGAAAAAAATCGCTGATCGCCGCCATTAGTAGTAAAGAAAAAAAAAATTAATAAAAATGCCATAAAACTTTCCCCTATTTTGTAAACGCTATACATGTTGCGCAAACCAATCGATAAACACTTATTGCGATTTTTTACCAAGAATACGTATCGACCTAAACTGAGGAAAAAAAAAATGTAGATATGTTTTTGGGGGATATTTATTATAGCAAAAAGTAAAAAATATTGATTTTTTTTCAAAATTGTCGCTCTATTTTTGTTTATAGCGCAAAAAATAAAAACCGCAGAGGTGATCAAATACCACCAAAAGAAAGCTCTATTTGTGGGAAAAAAAGGACGCCAATTTTGTTTGGCAGCCACGTCGCAATTGTCAGTTAAAGCGACGCAGTGCCGAATTGTAAAAACCCCTTGGGTCATTTAGCAGCATATTGGTTCGGTCCTTAAGTGGTTAAACCCTGACTCGGTTTGTGAGTGTTGTCTCGCAAAACAAGCAGAATTCAAGCTAATGGGGTGTAAAGTACCGCATTTGGCCAGAGGTGCGGGGCGCCGGTGACGCTCAAAATGGTTCCGAGACACTCTGAAACATTTAATTACCCAGGTGTTTCCGAGGGTTTCCAAGATCAGCCGAGCTGTCCCCAAGTATTTCCGAGGCTCCCTGGCGCACACCCCCACCTCTGGCCACATGCGGTATTGCATGCCTTAGAAGTCAATGTGTAACAAATTATCTTCGTTTCCATTGACTTCTATGGGGAAAATCGCTTTGATATGCGAGTGCTTTGGATTACAAGCATTCTCCTGGAACAGATTATGCTCGTAATCCAAGGTTCCACTGTACATCATAATTAATCTAAGCAGTATATGTACCTGGATATGACCTAGTATCAGCCTCCTGCAGGCCCTGCAAATCTGGGCTGGAGTATAAGAGGAAGAAGCAGAACAAGGAGCCAAATAGTTCCTGTGCTGACAAGGAGGCAGGCTGATAGGAAGGAGAGAGCAGAGTGACAGAGATGAGCTCAGTCTGCGGCTGGCCGGTCACTGACTAGGGGCGGGTCCAGGAGGGACATGATGCTGGGCATAGACTGAGGACATCTAGTGGCAGAAAAAAGTACTGTGGGGAAAATCTTTAGCTTGAAGCTGAATATTGCAGTAAAAGCTGGTTTTGGTATTTTATCTTTTAACAGGCTATTGATTTGACTTTTTTTTTTAAACTGGAGTTCCACTCTCTTCAGGCCCGGGAGCCTCTGTATGATATTGCAGCCAAAACTCTTCATTATTCTCACTGACCTATAGGGTGAGACTGGTGATCATGGAGAGGTCATGTTTTATTTTAGGCTTTTGTTGTTGTCATCGATCGGCAGCATAACATGTTTTACCTTTTGTCCCTACAGCCTTCAGGAAGACGCAGGACCGCCTCCGTTCTCTCCAGCCAAGGCTCGCTGGCTTCGGGTGATTAACAAAGTGCGGGTGCAAATTAACGAGGTAGGAGTTGAATCGGGTCATTGATTTGTTTTATTTTTGGAGTCTTGTTGTGCCGGAGTCTGTGTGAAAGTTCGCAGTCGGCGTGTGTGAATGCGGTGTGCGGGGAGTTTGTGGCTTTTTGGGTCATGTGACCAGCGGCAGCTTGTGTGTGTGTGTGCACCAGGGAGGACCTACTCTGTCCTACTCATACCCCAATATGAACACCCATGTGAAGTCTGACTCAATCCAAATTAGGAGACAACTGATATTGTTTTTTTCAGGGCCGATACCGTTTTTTTGGCCGCCTTTCAGGCCGATAGCCGATATAAGGTGCCGATATTCTGTACATTTAAAGTTTTGAAAAATCAACACAAATCTGGTATAAACTGAACATGTTAATGTTTTTTTTAAATTGGGTGGCTGGCTGGTTGGCACCCTACTGTGGGTGGGTGGCTGGCTGGCACCCTGCTGTGGGTGGCTGGCACCCTGCTGTGGGTGGCTGGCACCCTGCTGTGGGTGGCTGGCACCCTGCTGTGGGTGGCTGGCACCCTGCTGTAGGTGGCTGGCACCCTGCTGTGGGTGGCTGGGTGACACCCTGCTGTGGGTGGCTGGCTGGTTCACACCCTGCTGTCGGTTGCTGGCTGGCTGGCACCCTGCTGTGGGTAGGATGCTGGCTAGCTGGCACCCTGCTGTGGGTAGGATGCTGGCTAGCTGGCACCCTGCTGTGGGTAGGATGCTGGCTGGCACCCTGCTGTGGGTGGGATGTGGGCTAGCTGGCACCCTGCTGTGGGTGGTATGCTGGCTGACTGGCACCCTGCTGTGGGTGGGATGCTGGCTGACTGGCACCCTGCTGTGGGTGGGTGGGTGGTTGACTGGCTCACTAGCTGGCACTCTGCTGTGGGTGGCTGGCTGGCACCTTACTGTGGGTGGGTGGCTGGCTCACTAGCTGGCACTCTGTTGTGGGTGGCTGGCTAACTGGTTGGCACCTTGCTGTGGGTGGGTGGCAGACTGGCTGGCACCCTGCTGTACTGACTGGCTGGCACCCTGCTGTGGGTGGCTGACTGGCTGGCACCCTGCTGTGGGTGGGTTGCTGGCTGGTGTGTCCTTTCTGGGTCAGTTTTGCTGTTCCGTGGCGTGCACTGTCTGAGGCAAGGGAGGTGGCCTTTGCCCTATCTGGGTAGAAGAAGCCACGACTCGGACTGTCAGAATGTCTGCAGTACTCCGTGCACTGCATACCTTCTGAGTCCTGGCTTCTACTTGGGCTGATGACATCCTGGACCGCAAAAAGATGACCGCGGCAGGGGGAGACCAATATCGGTAAGTTTGAGAACGATACCAATTCTTTAAAAAAAATTGAATTGTGTTTTTGTTTTGTTTTTCACTTCTGGATAAATGTATGTCTTTCCCCAACGAGGAGATTTCCTATCACTTCCTGATCTTGCAGCAACTAAGTGGGGGAATCTCCATAAGTTCACATGTGCGGGTGGGGAACCTGTGCAAAATCACGCTTGTAACAGAATGACCCGTGACACCCAAAGACTTTTGAAGGATGAGGGGTACTCCTGTGCCAGTGTCGCTAATGATTTTTGGGTCTAGGGTCATCCTGTGCCCCTTTTGGGCATAGGGTGACTGGGAAATATTAATTATAAATTACATGAGATGGGACATTACTGATAATTCATGTTGCAGGATATCTTGAGATATTACAAGTGGTTATTCTGACCCCACCAGGTCAGTGGAGTGTTTTCATTCAATGTGATGACACATGCTTTTGAGGTGTTAATTGGGGCTGCTCCTAGACATTCCATTGTGAGATGCTAACTAAGTCGTAAAGGTCAGATGTCTAGCTGTTAGGTGTTCATTCAGCCTGGCTCCTAAAGACCTTTCATTATGTATGCTAATAATACTGTTTTGTATGTGGAATGTGACTTGTCAAGCTGTAGTAATTACCTCCTCTAATTGCGGAGACGGGACGTCTGGGGGGTGACTAATGATTAGCTCAACTGGATGTCATCGTCTAAGAGAAGGTGTATTGAAGCCCCCCCATTGTGTGATGTGTGGGTGGAGAGTTCTTTGTTCCTTTGATTAACTTTAACATGCTTGTACTGTATATAAGAAAGCTAAGATACCATTAAAAGTGTTCATACATTTTGAAACCAGTAACGGAGCGTATGTCTCGTTGTTCTGGGAAATGAGATGGATCGTGTCTGCTGGCTTGTCGGACTGTCGGATAAGCTGTCGTGGTTGATGGAATGGGAATATCGTAAACGGTGGTGACCGTTACAACGCTCTTTCCACATTAATTGTTAATGATTTCTACTGACTACACCAGAACTTAGACTCTCAAATGAAAAAACAAAACAAAAACACAGCAGCTGTGCTCAAATGCCATAGGAGCATTTACTGCATATGCAGGTAATCTCTATACAGCATTCTGGCTTACGCTGCGGAGGCGGGGGGAGGGGGGATGTAGTATACAATGATCAACACCTGACCTGCCTTCGAATTACACCCTTTTGAGAGTCTGTATTTCAAATTTGCTCCTCTGTTGTTGGTATACCATACCAGAAGTCTCCGAAATGGCCTAATGCCACGTACACACGATCGGAAATTCCGACAAGAAAACCGTGGATTTTTTTTTCCGACGGAATGTTGGCTTAAACTTGTGTTGCATACACCCGGTCACACAAATCTTGACGTAAATTCCAACCGTCAAGAACGCAGTGATGTGCAACACGTACGACGAGCCGGTGTTCAATGAGGTTCAGTGATTCCGACCATGCGTCAAATTGATTCAGCGCATGCATGTTTTTTTTATGCATCGGAATTGCATTCAGACGATCGGAATTTACAACAAGAAATTTTGTTTTTGGAAAATGTGAGAACCAGCTCTCAAATTTTTGTGGTCGGAAGTTCCGACAACAAATGTCCGATGGAGCCTACACACGGTCGAAATATTCGACCAAAAGCTTGCATCGAACATTTGTTGTCGGAATTTCCAATCGTGTGTACGCGACATTACTCTCTATTTATCGGGGGTCGAAGGGGGTGACCAAAAAGGGACTGCTTTGCTTCCCCCTCTCTGCAACACGACTACTTATACCAAGACATTGGAAGAACTGTACTATTCCTACTATCAAAGAGTGTGTAATTGAATTGAACCACCTAAGGCGAATGGAGGAATTAACGGCAAGTATACAAGAATGTTATCCCAAGTACATGGCTGTGTGGTCCCCGTGGATTGAGTTCTTACGCTCCGACATACTGGGATGCTTCCTATGAAGAGCTTCTATCTTTAGAGCTTTACCCTGACTTGGATTGGAATAAATGCTTATAGAGCGCCGAATGCGAGTTGTGAAGCTTGCGTCTAAGCGCTTACCAACAATCTGGGGGTATCCAATTCCCAGGAGCTAAGAGAAGAGACTAGGACATCTAAGTGAAAGAGGTGAACAAGCAAGAAGTAAACAGAAATATAAAAAGAGGGGAGGGGGGGGCAGGACACAAGGAGCCTATCCCTACTCCCTGACCATGGACCGCAGCCTGGGATTAAAGCAGCGTCCTGCTAAGAGCTTGGATGGCCAAGTGTCTATCCGTAGGCTTGTGAACAAAGCAGTGTTTTCAAACGTTTACGGAAGGCCATCAAGGAGGAGGATGCTCGGAGCTGATGAGGGAGCTGGTTCCAAAGAGAATTCCCCAGTGTTTGGAGCCGGCGGCCACCCTTTGAAGCTGAGCGAGTAGGTTGAATAATCGCTAACAGGGCATCAGTTGAACGAAGCTCTCTGGGTGGACAGTAGTGTTGTGTCATGTTCGATAAGTACATCGGGCCTAGTTGCCAATAGGCCCGAAACACCAAACAGAGAGCCTTAAACTCGACCCGTTTTGCTATCGGGAGCCAGTGTAGATCCTTAAGGCAGGGTTTGACAAATTTGCTTGGAATCTAGGAGCCAGCTAAAAAAGTTAGGAGCCAGAAAACGCCCCCCTTCGCGACGAGCTTGCGCGCAGAAGCGAACACATACGTGAGCAGCGCCCGCATATGTAAACGGTGTTCAAACCACACATGTGAGGTATCGCAGCGATTGGTAGAGCGAGAGCAATAATTCTAGCCCTAGACCTCCTCTGTAACGCAAAACATGCAACCTGTAGATTTTTTTAAATGTCGCCTATGAAGATTTTAAAGGGTAAAAGTTTGTCGGCATTCCACGAGCGGACGCAATTTTGAAGTGTTGGGTATGAATTTACTCAGCGTAACATTATCTTTCATAATATTAAAAAAAATGGGGATTACTTTACTGTGGTCTTATTTTTTAATTAAAAAAATTGATTTTTTTCCCCAAAAAAAGTGCGCTTGTAAGACCGCTGCGCAAATACGGCGTGACAGAAAGTATTGCAACGATAGCCATTTTATTCTCTACAGTGTTAGGATAAAAAAATATATATAATGTTTGGGGGTTCTAATTAGAGGGAAGAAGATGGCAGTGAAAAATTACATTAGAATTGCTGTTTAACTTGTAATGCTTAACTTGTAATACCAACGGCCACCACCAGATGGCGCCAGCTCACACATCTGGTGGTAATAACTTGTTATACCAACGGCTCACCACCAGATGGCGCCAGCTCACAACAAAAAAATATTTTTTTTTTTTTTTTTTGCCCACCTTCCAAGCCAAGTCGCCAGGACACCATTTCTAGTCGCCATGGCGACCTGGCGCCCGGGATTTGTCGAGCCCTGCCTTAAGCAACGGGGAGATGTTATTCCGCCTTGGGCAGTTTGTGAGTAGTCTTGCCGCATGGTTCCGTGTGATCTGCAACCGTTTTGTCCACTTCTGTGGAAGCCCTAGAAAGAACACGTTAGAACAATCTAGCCTAGTGTAGATAAGTCCATGAACTAAGTCCATGACTTAAAATGGAAGCGTGGACATGGACAGTATATGTTTGGTGGGGAGCCATGATTAGCAGATGCATGGGGGTGCGGTTATAAATTAATGGCACCACTATGTGTTTGCTAAAGAGCAACACCTTTGTATGCAGGTTGGGAAAGCATGCGATTTTGCGCACGTTCCTTGCATGCACAAAGCATGATTGTAGCTGAATAGTAGGTGATTAAGAGTAATACAAGGTCTGCAATAAAATCTTCGCCATCCTTAAATATGGATACAGCAAAAAGCTATTTTTGTTCATTCTAATGATTCTTAGATAAATGTGTCTGTCACTTGCTGTAGATTCACCGCCGGATATTCTTGTGTGATTACATCTTAGAATGCCTGAAACAAGAAAATAGATTATTATGGGGAAGGTGTATTTATTCCCTGGCTGGAGAGAACAGACCCCCCCCCCCCCCCCCACAATCTCTTAATATTAGTGGGGACGACTCCTGGGACAGCGCAAAGCACCGCTGTGCACGGCCGACAGTTAAATGCCACCAGCCAGCCTCGGACTTCAGATTGTAACATCATTTTCTAAACCCTCCAAAGCTGATTTGTTTGCTCCAAAATTGTAATAGTAATTTTGTGATTACAAGCATGTTCTGTAAAATACGGTTCAGAGAGGGAAGCGTAATGGCTTTGTGGAGCCGAGCGACAATTTCTCTACGGATAAATACTTTTGGTACACGCTCAATTATCCGCCGTCTGATGACTGTGCACCTGGAATGATGGCTCGCTCTGTGCTATGCCACCCTCTACCCGCCCCTGTATTTGATGCGGCGTCATTATTTTACTTCTTTTTTTTTTTTTTTTTTAATCATGCTGCTTGTTTTCAGCTTTCTTTTGAAATAAAGTAATTCACTCTGACTGGTATAAGCTATGCATAGACATAAGAGTAATACACAGTGCCAGGGAAGTAAATTCATCAAAATGTCATTAAAGCTTAAACATTTACCTTGTTTTATGTGGGGTGGCCAGGGGTGCCATAAGGATTCCAGGGTGAGTGGCAGTTTTAACCCATCTCCTCACCTTCCCAACCGTCACAGGTGTGATCAAATTTATACAACGGGTCGCCTGATTTCGACAGAAAATCCCCACTAGGCTGAGGCCTCCTCTGCATTGGGCATAAGAAAAATTATTTTAGCCTGTAGAAGCAACTCTGTTAGTCTGTGTCTTTGCACATTCGATCGTTTACAGACATTTTTGTAGAGAAGCAGGCTGAAAAAAAAAACCATCACAAAGGAGTTTTTAGCGGCGCTTTCGGGCAGAAAAAATCATGGGTGCCTGGTAGACATCGCGGCCGCCAGGCACGCGCATCGACGCCTGACTGAAGCTGCGGGTGTGCACGCTCGCGCGCTCCCCAGTGACCTGGAGGCCGTATATAGACGGCCTCCCGGCAATTAAGAGCCGCATTGTGGCCGTAAAAACCCGCTGTGCGGGCGGGAAGAGGTTAATAATGCAAATGTGATAGTGGGAATTGTCGAACATCTAGGACGCTCCGGCCAAGGGTAACTGAGCTTGATAGCTCAAAAATTCAATCGTGGAAGAATCCACAAAAATTTGAAAACCAAAGCTAAATTCGAGAACATACAGAAAACACACAAATGAAAAAACACAAAATTGAAAGAACACACAAATGAAAGAACACACAAATGAAAGAACACACAAATGAAAGAACACACAAATGAAAGAACACACAAATGAAAGAACACACAAATGAAAGAACACACAAATGAAAGAACACACAAATGAAAGAACACACAAATGGAAGAACACACAAATGGAAGAACACACAAATGGAAGAACACACAAATGGAAGAACACACAAATGAAAGAACACACAAATGGAAGAACACACAAATGGAAGAACACACAAATGGAAGAACACACAAATGGAAGAACACACAAATGGAAGAACACACAAATGGAAGAACACACAAATGGAAGAACACACAAATGGAAGAACACACAAATGGAAGAACACACAAATGGAAGAACACACAAATGGAAGAACACACAAATGGAAGAACACACAAATGGAAGAACACACAAATGGAAGAACACACAAATGGAAGAACACACAAATGGAAGAACACACAAATGAAAGAACACACAAATGAAAGAACACACAAATGAAAAAACACACAAAAGAAAGAACACACAAATGAAAGAACACACAAATGAAAGAACACACAAATGAAAGAACACACAAATGAAAGAACACACAAATGAAAGAACACACAAATGAAAGAACACACAAATGAAAGAACACACAAATGAAAGAACACACAAATGAAAGAACACACAAATGAAAGAACACACAAATGAAAGAACACACAAATGGAAGAACACACAAATGGAAGAACACACACAAATGGAAGAACACACACAAATGGAAGAACACACACAAATGGAAGAACACACACAAATGGAAGAACACACACAAATGGAAGAACACACACAAATGGAAGAACACACACAAATGGAAGAACACACACAAATGGAAGAAACACACAAATGGAAGAAACACACAAATGGAAGAAACACACAAATGGAAGAAACACACAAATGGAAGAAACACACAAATGGAAGAAACACACAAATGGAAGAAACACACAAATGGAAGAAACACACAAATGGAAGAAACACACAAATGGAAGAAACACACAAATGGAAGAAACACACAAATGGAAGAAACACACAAATGGAAGAAACACACAAATGGAAGAAACACACAAATGGAAAAAACACACAAATGGAAAAAACACACAAATGGAAAAAACACACAAATGGAAAAAACACACAAATGAAAAAACACAGGGGAAAAACAAATAAGAAAGAGAGGAAGAAGAGAAAAAGTAAAAAAAAAAAAAAAAATTGTAGGGAGGAGGGGGTTAGGTAGTGAAGGGAGAAGAAGGAAAGATAAAGGCAGAAACGTTGGGTAGGGAAAAGACAAGGGAAGGGTAGGGTACCCCCAGATCGGGAGGGAAGAGGGGGTCAATTGGCGAGGCCTAAACTGATCGGATGCAGAGTGAGAAGAGCGTAGAGACACCACGGGCCGCAAACCTTGAGGAACTTGGCGCGGGAGTAGGTTTTTAAATATTTTAAAGAAAAATAAAAAATATATTCAATATCCGTACACTAAAGAGATCACTTATAGGCTAAAAAAAAGTTAACCTTTACAACCCCTTTAAGTGTAAAGTTTGTGATCTTTTTAGCATTTTTGGAAAACCGGTTATAAATGCAAACGCTAATAAACGTTTCTAAATGCTTGTACAATATGTAGGTCTGTTTTTTTTTTTCTGCTGCATTTTTTTCTGCTGTCTAGTGTGCATGGACTCTTCAAAGAAAAAAACATTAAATGCCTGTAAAAGCCCATTGTGCACGAGCCCTAAAAGATACTGTAAAGTGCTGCGATTTTTTATTTTCTTTTAATTTTTATCTCCAACACTGTGAATAGACTTTGTAAATGTTAAATCTGCGCTCTCTGTTTCCTGTGCGATCCGTGGGAGGAGGACGCATTCCCGCGCCACGTCCAGATTGATGTCCAGCGACTTGTCATATTCAGCTCTGGTACAGCGGAGTAATAAGGCTGAGCATTAGCATCCCGGAGAGCCATTGTATTGCTTTCTCTCATCTCATCGCCGCAGGGCGGAGGAGGCGATAAGGAGGGAGGGGGGGGGGTTAAAAGGACTTCTCATTATTCAGATTTTCACTCGTTCAATAAACGCTCTCCCGACCCATGTTTTAACGTTGGATCTTCCGGGCGGTGGGCTTAATCACAAAGCTGAGAACCAGGGGCTGAGTCCTGCGCAGACCGCATTATGTTGAGGGCGGCCGGCGTGGAGACCTAAAGCGCGCTCTTACACAATCGGTGTTTCTGTTAGCCCGCTAATTATATCCTTAAGGTTTTCTAGGCTTCCGTGAAGTGGTCCGGCCGAACAGTAAATGCATGTTCTTACAATGCCGCCTTTTGTCCTGCGATTTTTACACTCCGGAGAAAGTGTTTGAGACTTCCCGCTGTGATTCGTCTACATTTTCCCGAATTAGCGCTGAGTACACGGGCTATGGAATCAACGCAGTATACTATATAGTATGATTTTTTATACTTTTTTTTAATTGAATCACTTAGTGACAGCGGTGTACTTTGTACTTCACTTACTCTGGCAAGTTCATCAAATTCATCCTGTTTAGTGTCCCCTCAGTTCCCTGTGTCACCTTCATTACTGTTCTCTCAGTTGTTCCCCTGTGTTATCCTTCATATCCCCTCACTTGTCAGCTTCTTTACTGTCCCCAACTTGTGCCACTTTCTTCTTCATTACTGTCCCCCAATTGTTTCACCTTTTCCTTCATTACTGACCCTAACTTGTGTCACCTTCATTACTGTCCCCCAATTGTTTCACCTTTTCCTTGTGTCACCTTCTTCAATACTGTCCCCCAATTGTTTCACCTTTTCCTTCATTACTGACCCCAACTTGTGTCACTTTCTTCATTAACTGTCCCTAACTTGTGTCACTTTCTTCATTAACTGGCCCCCACTTGTGTCACCTTCTTCATTAACTGTCCCCCACTTGTGTCACCTTCATTAACTGTCCCCACACCTGTGTCACTTTCTTCATTAACTGTCCCCACACTTGTGTCACCTTCTTCATTACTGTCCCCCACTTGTGTCACCTTCTTCATTACTGTCCCCCACTTGTGTCACTTTCTTCATTAACTATCCCCCACTTGTGTCACCTTCATTACTGTCCCCCACTTGTGTCACCACCTTCATTACTGTCCCCAACTTGTGTCACTTTCTTCTTCATTACTGTCCCCAACTTGTGTCACCTTCTTCTTCATTACTGTCCCCCACTTGTGTCACCTTCTTCATTACTGTCCCCAACTTGTGTCACTTTCTTCATTAACTGTCCCCCACTTGTGTCACTTTCTTCATTAACTGTCCCCCACTTGTGTCACTTTCTTCATTAACTGTCCCTAACTTGTGTCACCTTCTTCTTCATTACTGTCCCTAACTTGTGTCACCTTCTTCTTCATTACTGTCCCCAACTTGTGTCACTTTCTTCATTATTTTTTTCGCTCGGGCGGGAGGAGGAGGAGCCTGGAGGAGGTCGGATGTCACGCAGACCCGGGCTGCTGTCTGAAATACACTGCGGGTGGGAGGTCGGGAGTCGGGACGGACCGTGATTAGCCGAGCTGGTGGATCTAAGGCACTGCAGCTCAGTGGACTGGAGGTGCAGGTCTGGTCGGAGGACTCTGAGTCAGTGACCATCGTGACTGGTGATGCTGGCTGCGCTTTCTGCTGCTGCTGCCGTGGCCGGAGGAGTGGAGAGGAGGTGGGTTGTGGGTGGAGTCGAGTCTTAGAGTGCAGTTCAAGCAGCACTGTGACTGGGTAAAGGCCGGTGACTTGTCGTTAAGGTTCCCCTAACGAGAAAGTTCCGTTAAGGACTGCGCAGGCGCAATCCTTGCCGACGGAAATCTCCGAACCTCGGCCAGCATCCAGGCTCATTCTTTAACATCCCCGTGGATTGGAGGATGTTAACCACTACAGATCCGCGCTATCGTCAAAAGACGTCTGCAGCGCGGACCTGAAGTGCCGGGAGGACGTCTTTGGACGTCCTATTGTTTACATTACCCGCGCGGGCCGCTGGGGGGCGCACAGCGGGTAAACACTGTGCCGTTGCATCGCTGTGAAGCCGATGCGTGTACCTGGCGGCCGCGATGTCCGGCATACACACGCGATCGGCGGGAAACCAGCAGGGACGTGGAGCTCTGTGTGTAAACACAGAGCTCCACGTGCTGTCAGAGGAGAGGAGATCGATCTGTGTCCCTTGTACATAGAGACACAGCATCGGTCACCTCCCCCAGTCAGTCCCCTCCCACCACACAGAACACACCCAGGGAATACATTTAACCCCTTTCTCACCCCTAGTGTTAACCCCTTCCCTGCCAGTCACATTTATACAGTAATTAGTGCATTTTTATAGCACTGATCGCTGTATAAATGTGAATGGTCCCAAAATTGTGTCAAAAGTGGCCGATATGTCCGCCGCAATATCGCAGGCCTGACAAAAAAAATCGCAGGTTGCCGGCATTACTAGTAAAAAAGAAATCATAAATCCCCTATTTTGTAGGCGCTATAACTTTTGCGCAAACCAATCAATAAACGCTTATTGCGATTTTTTTTTTTAACAAAAATATGTAGAAGAATACGTATCGGCCTAAACCGAGGAAAAAAATATTTCTATTTTTTTTTAAATGGGATATTATTATAACAAAAAGTAAAAAATATTGTGTTTTTTTTTTCAAAATTTTCTGTTTATAGCGCAAAAAATAAAAATCGCAGAGATGATCAAATACCACCAAAAGAAAGCTCTATTTGTGGGGAAAAAATGTTAAAAATATAATTTGGGTACAGTGTTGTATGACCGCGCAATTGTCATTCAAAATGCGTCAGCGCTGAAAGCTGAAAATTGGTCTGGGCACGAAGGGGGTTTAAGTGCCCAGTAATGAAGTGGTTAAAAAAAAGAGCCAGGAGGCCGAGCCGTCCGAGCGAAGCCGACTGGCCACTTTCCTCAAAACCCACGTCGCCCTGGATGCCGGCCGAGGTTCTGAGATTTCCATCGGCAAGGATTGCGCCTGCGCAGTCCTTAAAGGAACTTTCTTGTTAGCCGGAACCATATCGGCAGATCACCGGCCTTCTACCTCTTCTCTCAGTCTCTGCATGTGACGTCACTGGTTGCTACACGCCAAACGGGGGCGGCCGTAGCAACCAGGGAGTTTTGCAATATTTTTTTACAGTGGCACTGTGGAACTTCGGAAGCCAGTCATTATGTCATTCAGGGACAATGAATTGTCCCGTATTGAAGGGGACAATTCCGGGATACATTTTTTTGAAAGTCAGCAGCCACACATACTGTAGCTGCTGACTTTTAATAATTGGACACTTGCCTGTCCTGGAGTCGAGCAATGTGGGCACCGCAGCCAATTTTTCCATCGGCTGCTGCCACCACCATTGCCAGAAAGGGAACCCGACAGTGAAGCCTTTCGGGCTCTGTGAAGAGAACCTGTCCTTTTTGCTCTGAATTGGATTAGTCACCAAACCTAGAAGTCTTGCTAACTTGAAGGCTGAAAACTGAAATTGGTACATTTAAAGTATAAGCGAGGGAAGCACAATGACTTGGTAGTTATGGCACTTCTGCCTTGCAGCAATTGGTGCCCTGATTCAATTCCCGGTCGGGACACTATCTACATGGAGTTTGCATGTTCTCCTTGTGCTTGCATAGGTTTCCTTCCGGGTACTCAGGTTTCTTGCCACACTCCAAGGACATGCTGGTCGAATAACAGTCTCCTGTCCAAATTGGCCCTAGTATGCGAGTTGGGGGACCTTTAAATTGTAAGCTCCTTGGGGGCGGGGACTGATGTGAATGTACAGTATGTAAAAGTTAAGTGCTTTGTAAATTAGGGACATGATATAAATACCAATATTATTAATATTAGAACAATATCTCATGCCACGTTCCGCAAAATTTCGGAACCATGGCTGTCATATGCCCTTCCTACCTTGCCCCCAGCCAGCTTGGGCCACCTGTGACGTACGATCCGATGCTCCCGAGCCTTTACTACCCTCCATCTCCCGGCCTCTAATCTTCTAGTCTTCTAGCCTCCCATAGAGCCCTCTTTCTCTTCTCTAGTTCCCTACTCGGTTGGCTCCTTCCCTCTAGCCTTACCTTTCTGCCTAACTTTTTCTTCTGATTTCTATTCCCTTTTGAGATCTGTGTAGACCAGTGGTTCTCAACCTGGGGGTCGGGACCCCCTCAGGGGTCAAATCATAATTTGCCAGGGGTCACCGAATCTTGGGCTATTCCTCCCAGCCTTTTTGCGCCCACCCAGCAGCGCTGTCCCTGGAGCCCGCGGCAGCCCACTCAGCCTCTCGGCAGGCGCCCATTCAGTTTACAGCATGGCTGGAGTCAGAGACTAGAGGTCAGCTGACTGGTGAGGAATGTGAAGTGGGAGAGGCTGGAGGAGACCCCATCTCCTGATTTTCTGCATAGGTGTCACTGATGCAAGACACCACAAAGTCAGAGACGCAGTGAAGCCGGCGACACAGCGAGTGTGATTATAGTTGCCATTAAAAGGACTCTGGGAGCGCTAAATGTCTGTGGTTTAGACGCAACCCACGCTACAAAAATAATTTTACTGTTGGGGGGGGGGGGGGGGGTCCCCACAACTTGGGACATTTTATCAAGGGGTCACGGCACTAGAAGGTTGAGAACCACTGCTGTAGACTATATATTGCACCATCTTTTGCATTATCACGACCCAATTGTACACCCCATAGTTGTGGGGAGCCTCTCCGGGACCCATTGGTCCTCATGGGCCCATGAACACTCCTTTTCATTGCTGCTATGTTAGCTCTTGTTTCTTCTGTTCATGTTATCGCCTCATTTTTTTTGTTTGCCTTCCTTGAGAGCCAACTCTTGTTACCACTTCAATGCTAGCCCCTGCGTGGGCGTAACTTTTGCGTGTTCACTATTTGTTAAAACCAAATAAAAACTATTGAAACAAAATATTAGAACAATAATACTAAAACAAGTACCGTATATACCCGAGTATAAGCCATTTTTTGTGCTGAAAATGCCCCCCCTCTGCTTATATTCAAGTCACCTTTTTGCGCCTAATATCCCGGATTTTGGGGACCCGGTACCGGCCCACATATAGCCCCACTCTTCCTCTACAAGTGTGCAAAGTTTGTTGTCCGCTGAACCTAAGGCCAGGGAGCACTAATTTTTCAAAGTCGGCACCCCTTTCCATAGACTGCCATGTTAAACGGTAATTTCTCCAGTAACTTTGGGGACCTGGTAGCCCCAGTTCTCCTCTACAAGTGTACAAAGTTTGCTGTCTGGAGGACCTACGGCTGGGGAGCACCGATTTTTTTTTTTTCCAAAGCCGGGCACCCCTTCCATAGACTCCCATGTTAAACGTAAGTCTAGTCATGGACACAGTGAGGCATGGGCACAGTGAGGCATGGACTCAGTGAGGCATGGGCACATTGAGGCATACAGATGGACACCCTAGGCTTATACTCAAGTTTTCCCAGTTTTTTGTGGTAAAATTAGGTGCCTCGGCTTATATTCGGGTCGGCTTATACTTGAGTATATACGGTATTGTTAATAGTAAAAATGATTCTGTTGTTGCATTACCTGGATTTTTTTTTATTCTTATCAATATTATTATTATTACTACCATTATTATCATTAACATTTGCGGTTAATATTTTTTTTATAAGCAATTTTTAGCTTAAAATAATATAATAATAATATGATCATAATGATAAAATTATACATTAGACTATTATTATTGTTATTATCACCATTGAGCAAGAACTGTTATCATTGTTATTAATATTTGCTGATAATATTTTTCATAAGCCATTTTTAGTCTAAAATAATAATATAATAATAATTATATAATAATAATTATAATAAGATAATAGATAATAATGATACAATTATTTGACTATTATTATTATTGCTATTATCACCATTGAGTAAGAACTGTTATCATTGTTATTAATAATGTTACTAATAATAATATTGTTAATAGGCCATTTTTAGTAACAATGAAAGGCTGTATTAGAAATGCGCACACATAAATTGCGTGTTGTATTAGTGAAGAATCGGTTTTATTTTTTTCCTGCGGAGGTTACATTGGTGGGTTGTCTGTCTTTGTAGCCCTCGGTGTACAGAGCTGTAGTGATGTGTATTTGGTATCCCGGTCTCCCTGAGAATTATAATTGCGGCGTTTCCTGCGAGCGGCGGAGGCGTCTTGTTATCCTGTAGACGATGCGGTGGCGAGCCGCGCTCTCCTGAAGACCTATCCTCGGGACTTGTTGTGTTTTAATGATATCTGTCAATCATCGGTCCCGGCAATTTCCCTCCTGTCCCGTGGCGCTCGGTCTCTTGCCAGGTACGGCCGTGTTTCTCGTAGATGGACAAGTCACTCAGACCTCGGGTTATTCATGAGCTTTGGCATATTCGGGGCAGTACCGGCTCCTGCACAACTCACATCCCTAGTAAATGAGAGTTTCCTATTTCAGGGGTAGCCAGACTCTTTTAAAATATATATATATTTTTTTATATATGGGAATGTGGTCAGCTTAAAGCTAAACTACAGACAAGCAGCTCAATAAGCAGTTGTAGTGGGAACTGGTTGACCTGCCAATGGTTTTGCAATACTTTTCATGATGTCTTGAGATCCAAGCAATCCTACCAGCCTGCACATCCAGGTCCTTCACCTCCCCTGCAGCAGCAAATGAGTCATCTAGAGCAGCGTTTCCCAACCTTTTTTCAGTGGTGGCACCCTTTAGAAGTATGCAAAATCCTGAGGCACCCCAGTCTGAAATGTAAAAATGTTACATGCCAATGGGAAACCTGAGCCTGGGACAATGCGCACAACCACCTTGATGAAATTATCTTCACATCAGAGATGGCCACATCACATCAGACCACACAATTCACGTCAGAGCCCCCCCCCCTTCATGTCATAGGTCACCCATCACATTAAAGTCCCCCTATGAATGACAACCCCCCCCCCCGAAACAACAGAGTACCCTCATGACAGAGTCATCCTCCCATCACATCAGAGGTCCCCCCTTCCCTAACACATCAGAGGTCCACCCACCTATCACATTAAAGTGCCCCCTATGAATGACAACCCCCTGAAACATCAGAGTACTCTCATGAGAGTCCTCCTTCCATCACATCAGAGGTCCTCCTTTCATCACATCAGAGGTCCTCCCCCATCACATCATAGGTCCTCCCCCATCACATCATAGGTACTCCCCCATCACATCAGAGGTCCTCCCCCATCACATCAGAGGTCCTCCCCCATCACATCAGAGGTCCTCTCCCATCACATCAGAGGTCCCCCCATCATATCAGAGGTCCACCCACCTATCCATCAAAGTGCCCCCTATGAATGACAACCCCCTTAAACATCATAGTACTCTCATGACAGAGTCTCCCCCCATCACATCAGAGGTCCCTCCCCCATCACATCAGAGGTCCCTCCCCCATCACATCAGAGGTCCCTCCCCCATCACATCAGAGGTCCCTCCCCCATCACATCAGAGGTCCCTCCCCCATCACATCAGAGGTCCCACCCTCCCATCTTCATCAGAGGTCCCACCCTCCCATCTTCATCAGAGGTCCCACCCTCCCATCTTCATCAGAGGTCCCACCCTCCCATCTTCATCAGAGGGTCCACCCTCCCATCTTCATCAGAGGGTCCACCCTCCCATCTTCATCAGAGGGTCCACCCTCCCATCTTCATCAGAGGGTCCACCCGCCCATCTTCATCAGAGTTTCCACCGTCCCATCTTCATCAGAGGGTCCACCCTCCCATCTTCATCAGAGGGTCCACCCTCCAATCTTCATCAGAGGGTCCACCCTCCCATCTTCATCAGAGGGTCCACCCTCCCATCTTCATCAGAGGGTCCACCCTCCCATCTTCATCAGAGGGTCCACCCTCCCATCTTCATCAGAGGGTCCACCCTCCCATCTTCATCAGAGGGTCCACCCTCCCATCTTCATCAGAGGGTCCACCCTCCCATCTTCATCAGAGGGTCCACCCTCCCATCTTCATCAGAGTTTCCACCGTCCCATCTTCATCAGAGTTTCCACCCTCCCATCTTCATCAGAGAGTCCACCCTCCCATCTTCATCAGAGGGTCCACCCTCCCATCTTCATCAGAGGGTCCACCCTCCCATCTTCATCAGAGGGTCCACCCTCCCATCTTCATCAGAGGGTCCACCCTCCCATCTTCATCAGAGGGTCCACCCTCCCATCTTCATCAGAGGGTCCACCCTCCCATCTTCATCAGAGGGTCCACCCTCCCATCTTCATCAGAGGGTCCACCCTCCCATCTTCATCAGAGGGTCCACCCTCCCATCTTCATCAGAGGGTCCACCCTCCCATCTTCATCAGAGGGTCCACCCTCCCATCTTCATCAGAGGGTCCACCCTCCCATCTTCATCAGAGGGTCCACCCTATGAATGACAACCCCCAAAAACAGAGTACCCTCATGACTGAGTCATTCCCCCTCCCCAATCACATCAGAGTACACCCCCCCATAACTTCAAGAGTCCACCCCCATATCAAATATGAGTACTCCCCATCACAATGCAGTCCCCTCCCCCTTGACAAACCCAAACGGCATGCCAGGGTTCCGCAGCACCTTGGTTGATAAAAAATGGTCTAGAAACCCTCCCTTGCTTTTTGGACAGCAGAGGTTCACAAGGTTATTACTCTGCTCTTGCCTCCCACTAGCACATGGAGCACAGCAACATAGTCTGGTTATTGGTTATGAAAAACCTGACACTTTTAAAGAAAAGTACACTATACCAACTGTGAAACATGGTAGGATGCTCGGTTATGTTTTGGGGCTGCTTTGCTGTGTTCGTATAGGGAACCCTATACCATTTGCTGCCACCAGTGGGGGATTATACACACACTTGTATAAATCTGACAAGCTGGTTTTAAGCAAATATCGCTTCCATGCAGTAGTGTGACTCAACCCCCCAACCCTGTTTCCTGGGACCAGCGTGGCAAGTGTCGCCGGGAAGAAAACCTGCTGATCTCCTCTTCCTAATGTGAACCTGGAAGCGAGGTGTATTGCATCACTTCCGGGTGCGGCTGTCACTTGTCCTGGCCGCTGTGGGAAGAAGCTAATGGACACTATCTGCACCCCATTAGCTTCAGAATAGGGCAGGCGAGACATCCGTATTCGTGTAGAATCCTGGTGTCTCGTTACAGAGAACCTGTCACAACAAAATAGTCTTACATTGGGAGCATTTTGGTCCTTTATGTGATAAAAACATAAAATGTAAAATAATGCGAGCCCTGGGCACCAGGTGAACCCCCCTGCTCTCCTAAACTAATGTAATTTACAGAGCTCCAAACCAAACACGACCATCCCCGACAGGCGTTCTATAGCTATCTACAGATACGTCATTATGCCCAAACGGTAGCCCCACGCTTGCAATTTTCGGCACCCTCGAACACATTGTACTCCAGGGCAGTTCACACAGAGGGTTGATTTCAGATATATACCGTATCCTAAACGAGTACTCTATACAGGACCAGGGTAAGCATGAATATATGCTTTGGTGGGAGAGGGAGCTGGGGGAGGAGATCCTGGAGGAGGCGTGGAGGGCGGTCTGGAGTCTTGCGGCCAAGAGCTCCCTGTGTACCCTCTACAAAGAAAATGCCTAAAAGATTCTCTTCTTTTGGTACCCCTCCATAGAGTCTACCACTGATCGATGCTGGCGCTGCCAGCAAGCTAGGGGCACTCTCTTCCATATATATTGGACCTGCTCCTTGATAGTCATGTTCTGGACTTCGACACAGAGACTGCTGTCTCACTTTTTCGAGACACCCATACCCATGACCCCGAAACTCTTCCTCCTGGTTCTCTCTCAACCAAGAATGGCTAAACCATATAAAAATTGCTCCGGCATGTCCCTACAGCAACGAGGTGCTTAATAGCCCTCCCTTGGAAGAAAACAGCGCCCCCATCTCAGGAGGCCCTATATGCCAGGGTCAAAGACGTAGAGTTAATGGAAAAAATTACGGCCAGGATAAGGGACAGGCTGGTGACCACAACGAGGTCTGGGAGCGGTGGCATTCTCGGGAGGACCTGCCATGAGCCAGCGATAAAGTCATTGAGGTACCTTGGTGCTCTACCCCATCTGGCCTTCCCTCTCCTTTCTCCCCCCTCTTTTCTTTCTCTTCTCTGTTTCTTGTTTATTTTAGGTTGTTTAGTGTGCACAGTAAATGTGATATTAATATTGCAGTGCTACATGCTACATAGTTCCTCTAAAAGGATCCCATTGCATCTGATAACATTGAAGATCGGAGGTTGATATCCCTCCCCCTACCTGCACCATGTATATCTTTTACAAGTTCATATACCTTTTCTCTACTTGTGTATGTTTACTGCATCTGAACATGTTCACTGCTGCTTTGTTTTTATTGACAAATAAAAATAAATGCGAGCCCTCCTGCATATATATGAACATAAACGCACGCATCAGAGGCACCTACGTAAGAAAAAGTCTGTTGTGCTACACATGCTGTATATCGCTAGGCACGCCGGAGTACTTCTAGGCCTTGTTATTCACGGTTAAATTTTGTAACTTGTAGGGGCTTTTAAAGTGTCGCCTATGGGAAAATTTAGGTTACTCAAATATTTTGGCGTTTCTTGGACACATGTTGGGTATCTTCGGTGCAACCTAATCTCATAAAAAAAAGGAATAATATATTGCAATTGTTTGTGCCCTATTGAACATCTATGCAAAAATATAAAAATACCCTTGCAGTGGGGTGCCGCGCCTGCACCGCAAGGGTGTTAACTTCTTGTTTTATGTCTAGGGGATGGGAAAAGCAGTTTTACTAATGTAACCAACTGCAGTCCATGCTTGTCCTCCTGCCACCATCTGGAGGTCCATGCTTGTCCTCCTGCCGCCATCTGGAGGTCCATGCTTGTCCTCCTGCCACCATCTGGAGTTCCATGCTTGTCCTCCTGCCACCATCTGGAGTTCCATGCTTGTCCTCCTGCCGCCATCTGGAGGTCCATGCTTGTCCTCCTGCCACCAACTGGAGGTCCATGCTTGTCCTCCTGCCACCAACTGGAGGTCCATGCTTGTCCTCCTGCCGCCATCTGGAGGTCCATGCTTGTCCTCCTGCCACCATCTGGAGGTCCATGCTTGTCCTCCTGCCACCATCTGGAGTTCCATGCTTGTCTTCCTGCCACCATCTGGAGGTCCATGCTTGTCCTCCTGCCACCAACTGGAGGTCCATGCTTGTCCTCCTGCCACCATCTGGAGGTCCACGCCCGTCCTCCTGCCACCATCTGGAGGTCCACGCCCGTCCTCCTGCCACCATCTGGAGGTCCACGCCCGTCCTCCTGCCACCATCTGGAGGTCCACGCCCGTCCTCCTGCCACCATCTGGAGGTCCACGCCCGTCCTCCTGCCACCATCTGGAGGTCCACGCCCGTCGTCCTGCCACCATTTGGAGGTCCACGCCCGTCGTCCTGCCACCATTTGGAGGTCCACGCCCGTCGTCCTGCCACCATTTGGAGGTCCACGCCCGTCGTCCTGCCACCAACTGGAGTTCCACGCCCATCGTCCTGCCACCAACTGGAGGTCCATGCCCGTCGCCTTGCCACCAACTGGAGGTCCATTTGCTCCACCGGCAGACAGTCACAATTAGGTTCTGCAATGTTTTTGAATTTAGTAATTCTATGTCAGCAACGTTTCTTGGTATTTCTGAAGTTCTGGGCTTCTCCTTTAAGTCTTGTGAGTGGGCCGCCAGCAGTTTGTCTTCAGAAATCGTAATTATTAGTTACATGGCGGATCATCACCATCTTTCCGGGGTCATATCTATTATCTCTGAACGCTTTTGGTTTTCAGTGTGTGTGCTTAAACAGAGTGAAAATAATAGACTGTCAAATTAATTACATATTCTAAGGCCGCATACAATGCAATGTTATATTGTGCGCTTAATCCACCCCTAATCCCGGAGACTGAAAGGAACGCCTTCCACCTCACCACCCTAATCCCATCTGGTAATCCTGCATGTTGTCCAGCAAAGTCCTCATCATCGTCTGGCATGCTAAACCGGGGCCTGGCGGGGGTTACCTCCGCCGCTGGGACATTTTGGAAATGAAATTGAAGACAGCGCGAAAAAAAATAATAATTGCTGTTTTGTTCTGGCAGAGGCGCATTTGCTGATATTCTGCCGC
This sequence comes from Rana temporaria, assembly GCF_905171775.1. NCBI lineage: Eukaryota > Metazoa > Chordata > Amphibia > Anura > Ranidae > Rana > Rana temporaria. The sequence goes on along the minus strand of NC_053489.1, from coordinate 24,497,491 downwards.
GCAAAGGATTACACCGCACTTCCGTGCTGCAAGAGAAATCACTCTTCTAGTGCAGATATCGTCGTCTTCTTCACCACTTCAAAGACTTTTCCTTTGAGCCTAATATAGATGAGAGGAAGAAGGAGCATTTCAATAAATATTCCCTTCAATTCCAGTATTTTGTAGCTGAACATTGCGCTGTTTGATGTCGCTGCCCTTTGTTTTCAGAGTTTTTTTTTTTGTTTTTTTTAGAATCATTATACATTATTACAGGAATTAAATAAAAATGTTAAATATTAAATTGTATTGCAATTAATATAAATAAACAAAATGAATACCGTATTTATCGGGGAATACCGCACGCTGGCTTATAACACGCACCCCAAGCTTAGAAAGGTAAAAAAAAAAGAAAGCTTACATTTTTGCCCTGCGGCCATCGGTGGCCTTGTCCGTCGTTCGTCTACGGCCTTGCGCAGGGTCCGTCCAGCCTTGTGGGTGTCCGTCTGCGGCTTCCTTGCGTGGGGTCCGTCTGCGGCTTTGGAGGTGTCCGTCTGCGGCCTCCATCCAGGTGTCCGTCTCCGTCCAGCATGTCCGGTGTTCGTTTTTGGATTTGGCGCGAGCCGAGAGGAGCCGGATTTCCTGTGTGTTCGGCTTCTCTCGGCTCCTCTCGCGTGGCTGCGGGCGGAGCCGAGCGTGGCCGAGCCTAGCCGAGTGTGCAGTACCCTCGGCTTGGCTCTAGGCTGCGGTGGGCGGAGCTGAGTGTGGCCGAGCCTAGCCGAGTGCGCAGTACACTCAGCTCGGCTCTAGGCTAGCGGCTCAGAGACAGCGGGGATCAGCGTATATCGCGCACCCACGATTTTCCCCTGATTGTAAGGGGAAAAAAGTGCGCGGTATACGCTGATAAATACCGTATATAAAACTCACATATTGAAAACTGGCTACAAGAGTGAGTTCAGAGGGTGGTAAAAAATGGGAGGTACTCGGAATGGTCAGGGGTGGGTTGTGGGGTCCCCCAGGGTTCTGTCCTGGGACAGATCCTATTTAATTTGTTCATAAACGACCTGGAGGATGGGGCAAGCAGTACAATCTCTGTATTTGCGGACAATACTAAGCTAAGCAGGGCAATAACTTCTCCGCAGGATGTGGAAACCTTGCAAAAATATCTGAACAAATGAATGGGGTGGGCAACTACATGGCAAATGAGGTTCAATAAAGAAGAATGTAAAATAATGCATTTGGGTGGCAAAAATACGAATGCAATCTATACACGGGGGGGACCTCTGGGGGCATCTAGGATGCAAAAGGACCTGGGGGTCCTAGTAGATGATGATCTCAGCAATGCCAAGCTGCTGCTAACAAAGCAAACAGAATATTGGCATGCATTAAACTAGGGGATCAAGTCCAGAGATAAAACGATAATTCTCCCGCTCTTCATGACTCTGTTCCGGCCGCACCTGGAGAATACCGTCCAGTTCTGGGCACCAGTCCCCAGGAAGGATGTGCTGGAAATGGAGAAAGTACAGAAAATGGAAACAAAGCTAATAATGGGTCTGGAGGATATTAGTGCAGGTCTACAATCTTGTCCCCGATGTCCTTTGACAGCTCTTTGGTCTTGCCCATGATGGTGAGGTTTGGATGGAAGAGAGAGATTCTGTGGACAGGTGTCTTTTATACACATAGAGTGAGTGAATAACTTGTATAGCGCTGCAAATGCGAACTGAATCGCCTCAAGGCGCTTAGTATCCATTATTGTCCTGATCCTTCAGAAGAGGTGGGTCTTAAGTTTTTTTCTGAAGCCTCAATGATTTTCTTCCATTCGGATGTTAGTTGGTAGAGCGTTCCACAGCCGGGGTCCTTGGACTGCGAATTTTCGTTCTCCTTTAGACTTGTAGCGGGACTTGGAGTAGGTTTTGGTTGGTTGATCAAAGAACGCGATTGGGGTTGTAGTATTTTATTTTCTCGCATATTGAGGGCCGATTCCTTGTGTACATTTGTGAGTGAGGCAGAGGGCCTTGAATGTGACCCGGTCCTTTACGGCTAGCCATTGAAGGGTCCTCAGGGACGGGGTGATTGATTCCCAGTTTTTTTTTTCCTGTTATCAGTCTGGCTTCCGTGTTCTGGACGACTTGTAGATGGGAAATCTGGTATTTGGGGAGTCCGAAGTAGAGGGAGTTTGTGTAGTCAAGTCTGGAGTTAATAATTGATCCAACTACTACTGCTGTATCCTCTTCCGTGATGAAGGGGATGAGTCTTCGTAGCAGGCGGAGAAGATGGTGAGATCCGCTGACTACTGATCCTATTTGTGCGTCCATAGTCATGTCAGAGTCAAAGGTGAAGCCTAGACTTTTGACTTTGGCGCTTGGGGTGATGGTTTATCCCAGAATGGGGGGGTGGCGTCCATGTCGTCCTAGAGTTTGTCGTTCGGTTTGCGTGAATCAATGAACATAACAAGTTGTTGTTAGGAGAACCTTCTTACATTGACAGGACTAATCTGTGTGCCATATGAACACCTACAGTAGCCAGTCTATGGAAGCCAGAATTATTGTTGTTTGGTAGGGGATCAAATACTTATTTTACTTATTAACTGAACTGCATCTCAATTTATAACATTTGTATCATGTGTTTTTTTTTTTTTTTTTTTCCTGGATTTTTGGTTGATATTCTGTCTCTATCCTTTAAAATACACCTATGATAAAAATGATAGACCCTTCATTTCTTTGTAAGTGGGCAATCTGCAGGAGATCAAATAATTATTTTCCAGACTGTATGTATGTATGTATATGTATATGTATGTGTATATATATATATATATATATATATATATATATATATATATATATATATATATATATATATATATATATATCCTTGAGAGGAGTACAGAGGCAGGGTGTTGTGATGCTATCAGGAAGCTATGTACATTACTGTGAGGGGTTAGCTCGGTAGCGGGGTGTGTGACCCCTTGGTTGGGTTCACCACACACTGAATTTATACAGACTGGCAGTCGAAGACGGTTGAAAATCAAAGTTTTTGGTTTATTTTTCCATCTTGCTGGAAAACAATTGCAAGCATCCAAACAGCATAAACAAAATCAAACATAAAATAACTCCTAGCCACTCTGGGCGTCTACCTTCCACACAGGAACCTATCTATGAAGTCTAACACAGCCTACTGCTGGGTAGACGGTGCTGGTCATACTGCACAAAACAGTAGTCTTTTGATTTTTATCACACAGAAAAATCAATCCTCTCCTCACCTTCACAGAAGACCTTCTGGCACTGCTCTCCTACTCACACAGCCTTAGGAAGGATGCAGCCAATTGGTGGTAATCCTTTGGGCTACTTATAGAGGCCTTAATTGCCTCATTCTGAACAGCTGGAGTCTTTCAACGCCCTTAGACCTTGTCTGGCTATTTCTCGCAGCCGACGCCTAATAATGATTAGTGTACTGTCTAAGCAAGGCGGAAATGTATGTCCCGTTTGTGACAATACCCATAGATTTACCCGACTTCCTGTCACAATCACCCTTACAGCTCCTCCCACAAGCCATGATCTGTCTGTGAACATCAGCCCCCTCTAGCTACCAAAATTCATCCATTTTTTTTTTTTTAACTACCTCAGTGAGAAAATATACCGTATATACTCGAGTATAAGCCGACCCGAATATAAGCTGAGGCACCTAATTTTACCCCAAAAAAAATGGGAAAACGTATTGACTCGAGTATAAGCCTAGGGTGTCCATCGGCATGCCTCACTGTGCCCATGCTTCACTGTGTCTACAGTAGGTGCACGCGATATTGTGTCAATCTCGCTCCCTTTTTCGGCGAGATTGAGCACCTACGAGCCCCATCGCGGGAGCCAGCGCCGAGCTGGCTTGCCGCGATGGAGACAGAGCCGTCATAGAAGCGACGGGAGATCCGACTTGGATTTCCGCCAATTCTACACGTGTGCGGCGTTTGTTATGAATCCTGAGGGGGTAGTCCCCGCCGGATTTTAAATAAAAATTCGGCATGGGTTCCCCCCTCAGGAGCATACCGGGCCCTTAGGTCTGTTATGGGTTGTAAGGAGAGCCCCCCTACGCCGAAAAAACGGCGTAGGGGGTCCCCCTACAATCCATACCAGACCCGTATCCAAAGCACGCTACCCGGCCGGTCAGGAAAGGAGTGGGGACGAGTGAGCGCCCCCCCCCCCCCTCCTGAGCCGTACCGGGCTGCATGCCCTCAACATGGGGGGGTTGGGTGCTCTGGGGCAGGGGGGCGCACTGCGGGGCCCCCCCACCCCAGAGCACCCTGTCCCCATGTTGATGAGGACAGGGCCCCTTCCCGACAACCCTGGCCGTTGGTTGTCGGGGTATGCGGGCGGGAGGCTTATCGGAATCTGGGAGCCCCCTTTAATAAGGGGCCCCCCAGATACCGGCCCCCCACCCTAAGTGAATGGATATGGGGTACATCGTACCCCTACCCATTCACCTGGAGGAAAAGTGGTAAAAACACAAAGAAAAAACACAGGGTATTAAAATATTTTATTAGTCTGCTCCGGAGGCTCCCCCTGTCTTCTTTAGCTCTTTTACCAGGGGGAGCTTCTTCTTCCGATTTCCGGGGGTCTTCTCCTGCTCTCCGGGGTCTTCACCGCTCTTCTGTGACGTCTTCTCCGCTCCGGGGGGTCTTCTTCTATGTTCGCCGCTCTCCGCTCTTGACTCGGCGCACCCCGGTTCTTCCTCCCGCTGTCCGATGCCTTCTCCTTCTTCCGCTGTTCTGTGACGCCTTCTCCTCTTCTTCCGCTGTTCTGTGACTTCTTCTACTTCTCCCTTCAGGCCCCTGTGCTGTGACGTCTTCTCTTCTTCTCTTCTCCCGATGCTGACACGTCGCCTCTTCTCGCTGCAATGACGGGTGCGTGGCTTGCATCGGATTTATATAGGCCTCACAGTCCCATCATGCTCTGGTACCTACCCATGTGATACCTACCCACGTGGTACCTACCGGAGCATGATGGGACTGTGAGGCCTATATAAGTCCGACGCAAGCCGCGCACTCGTCATTGCAGCAAGAAGAGCCCGGCGTGTCAACATCGGGAGAAGAGAAGAAGAGAAGACGTCACAGCACAGCGGCCTGAAGGGAGAAGTAGAAGACGTCACAGAACAGCGGAAGAAGAGGAGAAGACGTCACAGAACAGCGGAAGAAGGAGAATGCACCGGACAGCGGGAGGAAGAACCGGGGTGCGCCGAGTCAAGAGCGGAGAGCGGCGAACATAGAAGAAGACCCCCCCAAGAGCGGAGAAGACGTCACAGAAGAGCGGTGAAGACCCCGGAGAGCAGGAGAAGACCCCCGGAAATCGGAAGAAGAAGCTCCCCCTGGTAAAAGAGCTAAAGAAGACAGGGGGAGCCTCCGGAGCAGACTAATAAAATATTTTAATACCCTGTGTTTTTTATTTGTGTTTTTACCACTTTGCCTCCAGGTGAATGGGTAGGGGTACGATGTACCCCATATCCATTCACTTAGGGTGGGGGGCCGGTATCTGGGGGCCCCCTTATTAAAGGGGGCTCCCAGATTCCGATAAGCCTCCCGCCCGCATACCCCGACAACCAACGGCCAGGGTTGTCGGGAAGGGGCCCTGTCCTCATCAACATGGGGACAGGGTGCTCTGGGGTGGGGGGGCCCCGCAGTGCACCCCCCTGCCCCAGAGCACCCAACCCCCCCATGTTGAGGGCATGCAGCCTGGTACGGCTCAGGAGGGGGGGGGGGGGCGCTCGCTCGTCCCCACTCCTTTCCTGACCGGCCGGGTAGCGTGCTTTGGATACGGGTCTGGTATGGATTGTAGGGGGACCCCCTACGCTGTTTTTTCGGCGTAGGGGGGCTCTCCTTACAACCCATAACAGACCTAAGGGCCCGGTATGCTCCTGAGGGGGGAACGCATGCCGAATTTTTATTTAAAATCCGGCGGGGACTTCCCCCTCAGGATTCATAACAAACGCCGCACACGTGTAGAATTGGCGGGAATCCAAGTCGGATCTCCCGTCGCTTCTATGACGCGCACGTTGGAATGTGCTGTCACTATTCCAGTGAGTGCAAGATGTCGGCGAGATCTCGGCACCATGTCGCCGAGAATCAGCGCGATGCTGTCGTGCTAAAAACACAATATCACAAACACCTACTGTTTGACTAGACTTGCGTTTAACATGGGAGTATATAGAAGGGGTGCCCGGCATTGAAAAAACGGTGCTCCCCGGGCCGTAGGTCACCCAGACAGCAAACTTGTGGAGGAGAACTGGGGCTACATGTGTGCAAAGTTTCGGGTCCAGGGGACCTACGGCCGGCCAGTTCCCAGCCAGCACCAAAAAATTTGCTGAATAACTCAGCTTATACTTGAGTATATACGCTGCCTTTTGGCCACTAGATGGAGCTGAGGATCATAGGGGTTATTCTATTATAAAATATACAGTACAGGCAAAATTAAAACGTTTAGGGTCCATTCATATCATTGCATTAGAAAATGCACACGGGGCTACCTCAGAATTGTAATGCAATGCGTTGATGTGTAATGCAAGGTGCATATTTACAGGTTTGGGGTTTTTCCGGCACATGGGCCGTACTTGAATAAAAAATGTCATAGCATTTTCTATGAGCTGCCGTTGACCATGATGTAATGGACCCACTGCCGTCTAAAAGGTTATGCACTGAAAACCTTCGTAGATCTTTACAAGTTCCCATGGTGCTTTTAGCTTGCTATGGTCCTGCGTTGTAGCGCACATAAGACTCCACAGCATGGACAGGTCCTTCGCAATCTTAAAAATTGGGTCACAGGATACATATAGTGCGAGGGGCACTGGCAGACACAATGTGAGGTCACCACGTTGGTGAGGTTGGATCGTCCTCTCTTCTTCTAGTGATTGGCAGTTTTATTTTTCTTCTCTTGGTATAAATTGGTCTCATGCAGTCCCCGGGCTCCTCTTTATCTCACGTTGGTGTCTGTGGGGTACGGGGAGGGACGGTATGATAAATGGATTCACCTGATTGTGTCACTTAATTCAGACATCCTAGTCCTTCGTCTGCATGAATATGGAGAAGATCCGGGGGCCCGTGCGTTGTGCGTGTTTGTGGTGACGTCCGTTGTTCGACTTCATAGATCGCTTGTTAGCAGCGCACAGAGGGACTCAACAGAAATTTCTCTGTAATGCAGGATTTGGTTTTCTGTAGATAGTCAGTCCACCCAAATATGATATTTATTTATAGGTGGAGCCTAGACTTGCTCATCTTGGACAGCAGTGTCAGGGCCATCTTAATGCAAGGGCACTACCCAGGTTACTGGGGGGGCACAATAATCATGCATTACATCATACTTGCCATTTGTCACAGATTTTCTGGGACAGTAATGCTTTTTTACTAAACTGTCCCGATATGGTCGTGTCCCGAGAAGTGTCCCAGAACCTATAATGTGCCCTTCTGACCCCCCCCTGTACTGTGCCCTTCTGCATTCCCCCCTGTACTGTGCCCTTCTGCATCCCCCCCTGTACTGTGCCCTTCTGCATCCCCCCCTGTACTGTGCCCTTCTGCATTCCCCCCTGTACTGTGCCCTCCTGGTCCCAGTATTGTGTCCTTCTGCATTACCCCCTGCACTGTACCCTCCTGATCCCAGAATTGTGCCCTTCTGCATTCCCCCTGTACTGTGCCCTTCTGCATTCCCCCTGTACTGTGCCCTTCTGCATTGCCCCTGTACTGTGCCCTTCTGCATTGCCCCTGTACTGTGCCCTTCTGCATTGCCCCTGTACTGTGCCCTTCTGCATTGCCCCTGTTCTGTTCCCTCCTGATCCCAGTATTGCGCCCTTCTGCATTCCCCCTGTACTGTGCCCTCCTGATCCCAGTATTGTGCCCTTCTGAATTCCCCCTGTACTGTGCCCTTCTGTATTCCCCCCTGTATTGTGCCCTCCTAAACTCCCAGGATTGTGCCCTCCTGCATTCCCCCTGTACTGTGCCCTCCTGCATTCCCCCTGTACTGTGCCCGTCGGCATTCCCCCTGTATTGTGCCCTCCTGATCCCAGTATTGTGCCCTTCTGAATTCCCCCTGTACTGTGCCCTTCTGTATTCCCCCCTGTATTGTGCCCTCCTAAACTCCCAGGAGTGTGCCCTCCTGCATTCCCCCTGTACTGTGCCCTCCTGCATTCCCCCTGTACTGTGCCCGTCTGCATTCCCCCTGTACTGTGCCCAACTGGTCCCAGTATTGTGCCCTTCTGCATTCCCCCTGTACTGTGCCCTTCTGTATTCCCCCTGTATTGTGCCCTCCTGCATTCCCCCTGTGCTGTGCCCTCCTAATCTCAGTATTGTGCCCTTCTGCATTCCCCTGTACTGTGCCCTTCTGCTTTCCCCCTGTACTGTGCCCTCCTAATCCCAGTATTGTGCCCTTCTGCATTCCCCCTGCACTGCGCCCTTCTGCAGTCCCCCCTGTATCGTGCCCTCCCAAACTCCCAGGATTGTGCCCTTCTGCATTCCCCCTGTACTGTGCCCTCCTGATCCCAGTACTGTGCCCTTCTGCATTCCCCCTGTACTGTGCCCAACTGGTCCCAGTATTGTGCCCTTCTGTATTCCCCCTGTACTGTGCCCTTCTGTATTCCCCCTGTATTGTGCCCTCCTAAACTCCCAGGATTGTGCCCTTCTGCATTCCCCCTGTACTGTGCCTTCCTGATCCCAGTACTGTGCCCTTCTGCATTCCCCCTGTACTGTGCCCTTCTGCATTCCCCCCTGTACTGTTCCCTTTGTGTTGACTAGTCTTTGATTTATGGAATGTTTTCCTTTTTGTAAAATCGATTTTATTGAAAGTACTAATGAATATATGTTTAGCTCTATCAACAATTTATACTTTATTTCTAGAAAGTAGATGTGTAAATTGGGGAAAGCTGGGGCCCCAGTACATTACTTTGCCCAGAGGCCCATGATGCTATTAAGACGGCCCTGAGCACCGTTGTTTCTAGTGTTGTCACCCAGTAGTCGTTTATGGTTCTTCACTTATTTCCTAAAACTTTTACCCAGGAACTCAGCACAGGGATGGTGGGAACCCCTCATGATGGGCGCAGCAGGTGTACGAATATTGGAAACACAGTGCTGGAAAAGTAGGAGCCTCTTATAATGGGCGCAGCAGGTGTACAGACCTGGGAACTTGGCACAGAGATGGTGGGAACCCCTCATAATGGGCACAGCAGGTGTACAGAGCAGGGAACTCAGCAGAGGGGTGGTGGAACCTCTCATAATGGGCACAGCAGGTGTACAGACCAGGGAACTCAGCACAGGGATGGTGAGAACCCCTCATAATGGTCAAAGCAGGTGTATAGACCTGGGAACCCAGCACAGGGATGGTGGAAACCCCTCATAATGGGCACAGCAGGTTTACAGACCAGGGAACTCAGCACAGGGATGGTGAGAACCCCTCATAATGGTCAAAGCAGGTGTATAGACCTGGGAACCCAGCACAGGGATGGTGGGAACCCCTCATAATGGGCACAGCAGGTGTACAGACCTGGGAACTTGGCACAGGGATGGTGGGAACCCCTCATAATGGGCAAAGCAGGTGTACAGACCTGGGAACTCAGCACAGGGATGGTGGGAACCCCTCATAATGGGCAAAGCAGGTGTACAGACCTAAGAATTCATCATTAGAGTCCCTGAGAGATTCATTTTTTTTATTGTTATTCTAGATTTCAACACTATTTAATCTTTTGATCCCTCTCCCCATATCCTGTTTGGTGATACTTGCTCCTCCTCCATAAGATCCATGGCCCAGATTCAAGAAGCAATTGCGCCTGTGTAACCATAGTTACGCAGCGCAATTGCTTACTTGCCCCGGCGTTACTAATGCTCCTGATTCAGGAACATCGTAACGCCGACTGCAGCCTAAAATCTGCGTGGCATAAGGCTCTTATGCCATGCATATCTTAGGCTGCATTCTAGCGATGACCGCTAGGGGGCGCTCCCATTGTGCTCAGTGTATAGTATGCAAATTGCAAACTAACAGCGATTTCACAACGTTGCGCGAGCCCTGCGTACGCAATTTACGTAGTTTGCGTACGTCGAGTTACGCGTAAGTTTGCACATCCGAATAGCACGCGCGGCCAATGCTAAAGGATACCCTTCGTTCCCGCGTCGCGATATTTGAAATCTACGTCGTTTTCGTAAGTGATTTGTGAATGGTGCTGGACGCCATTCACGTTCACTTTGAAGCAAATGACGTCCTTGCAACGTCATTTGCCGCAATGCACGTCGGGAAAGTTTCCCGACGGAGCATGCGCTCTACGCTCGGCGCGGGAGCGCGCCTAATTTAAATGATTCCCGCCCCCTACGGGATCATTTACATTAGGCGCCCTTACGCAGGGCAAGTTTACACAGCGCACACGCAATTTACGGAGCTACTGCTCCGTGAATCGCGGGTAGCGCAGTAAATTTGCGGGGGCGCAGGGCAAAAACGCTGCCCTGCGCCACCGTAAATAAGGGGCAAATCTACCTGAATCCGGGCCCATGTGTTCTGTACATGGCACTTACAATGGTCAGCAAGTGTGAAGCGTATACATTTTGGAATAATTGGCTCTCTATATTATTATGCTGTATTTGTCCTATAAAACCCACAGCTCCGGATTTAGCGTTGGCCGGGGGGCATCAGGGACGATTCTCTTGGCTGCGCTCACTATTCTGAAATGAGGAGATAATCCCATTAGTTTTGGGGTGTGAGATGGAAATGAGACCTGATAATACACCGAATGTTTGAAGAAGGCGTCTACTGACTTATTTTGGTTGCTTTTCACCCCAACCTTCCAGGTTTTGCTTTCCTCTGTAATACGGTAAATCATTGAAAGTTATGTACAGTATCGCAAAAGTAAGTACACCCCTCACATTTTTGTGTATCTTTTCATGTGACAACACTGAAGAAATGACACTTTGCTACAATGTTGTGTAGTGAGTGTACAGCTTGTATAACAGTGTAACATTGCTGTCCCCTCAAAATAACTCAACACACAGCCATTAATGTCTAAACCGCTGGCAACAAAAGCGAGTACACCCCTAAGTGAAAATGTCCAAATTGGGACAATATTTTGTGTGGCTGCCATTTTTTTCCAGCGCTGCTTTAACCCTGTCCCGCAGATTACATACCTGGAAGCGGCGGTGAAAATACGGTATGTACGGCAATGAAATAAAAAAAAAAACAGCCTAATGTCATTCTGACAACTCGGCTGAATGTAATGTTAAATTTTTTTTGGGGTGAACCCCCGCTTTAAATATCCATATGCAGTGGTAAATATAAATAACCAACTACAGTAATTGTAATGCCTTCTATTACCTCCACTTTATCTGGGGTCAGATGCTGATCTTCCCTGCAGTCTTTAAAGTGATTTTTATTTTTTAAAACAAACTTGTTATACTTACCTGCTCTGTGTAATGGTTTTGCACAGAGCAGCCCTGATCCTCCACTTCTGGGGTCCCTCATCGATGCTTCTGGCTCCTCCTGCCCTCAGAGAGCCTCAATAGCAAGCTGCAAAGTATAGTATCGAGCGCCCGCTATAGCAAGGTAAAAAAACTTCTGCCTTTAGAACCACTCACTTTCTGCCCAGGACTACATGTCCCACGAGGCATTGCTCCTCGCACCAAATTCTCAGGCACTTGGTGACATGTATGGATGGTGTACTGAGCTGTATGTGTGCTGCACTGTATTTCCTGATATGTAAACAAATAATGCATACTATATGCAGGCCAACTAATCAACTGGCCGATTAATCGATTATGAAAATAGTTGACAACTATTTTCATAATCGATTAGTTGTCGATTAACCGATTAGTTGTTTCGGCCCTAATGGTAACTTTTTTCAGGTGGTTTTGTTTTTTTTGTTTTTTAACCACTTGCTTACTGGGCACATAAACCCCCTTCGTGCCCAGGCGAAATTTCAGCTTCCGGCACTGCGTCGCTTTAACTGACAATTGCGCGGTCTTGCGACGTGGCTCCCAAACAAAATTGACGTCCTTTTTTCCCCACAAATAGAGCTTTCTTTTGGTTGTATTTGATCACCTCTGCGGTTTTTATTTTTTGCGCTATAAACAAAAAAAGCGTCAATTAAAAAAAAATATATATATTTTTTACTTGTTGCTATAATAAATATCCCATTAAAAAAAAAAAAAAAACAATTTATTTTTCTCAGTTAAAGCGGGGGTTCACCCTATATAAAAAAAAAAAATGCCGAATTTTATGCTGAAATGTTGTTCTGCAGGGTGAACCACCGCTTTAAGGCCGATACGTATTTTTCGACGCAATAAGCGACTGGTTTGCGCAAAAGTTATAGCGCCTACAAAATAGGGGACAGAATTATGATTTTTTTTTTATTTATTTTTTTTTTACTAGTAATGGCGGCGATCTGCGATTTTGATTGGGACTGCCATATTGCGACGGACGTATCGGACACTTTTGACACAAATTTGGGACCATTCACATTTATGCAACGATCAGTGCTATAAAAATGCTCTAATTACTGTATAAATATGACTGGCAGGGAAGGGGTTAACACTAGGGGGTGAGGAAGGGGTTAAATGTATTCCCTGGGTGTGTTCTAACTGTGTGGGGGGAGGGGGGTGACTGGGGGAGGTGACCGATGCTGTGTCCCTATGTACAAGGGACACAGATCGGTCTCCTCTCCTCTGACAGCACGTGGAGCTCTGTGTTTACACACCATCATTACACACAGAGCTCCACGTCCCTGCTGTCACCGCCGATCGCGTGTACCCGGCGGACATCGCGGCCGCCAGGTACACGCATCGGCTTCCCAGCGATGCGCCGGGACAGTGTTTACCCCCCAGAGGCGCGCGCGGGTAATGCACTTTAAATGACGTCCAAAGACATCCACTTGGCACCTGAGAGCCGTGCTGTTGACGTCTTTTGTCTATAGCGCGGGTCTCAAGTGGTTAATGCAGTTTTTCTGTTCACTTTCTGGCCTTCCAGTGACATCTTGCGTCTCTCACGACTTCCTATCCCCTGATTCCGGATTGCACTAAAGAAACATCTTTTATTAGCGCATATTGTATCTGCTGAAGCCTATAGAAATAATTCCATAATCAGAGTGCGGACTCCGGGACTTTAGAAATCCAGCCGCATCGTATGTATGAACCCCCCATCTCCAAGGTTATATGCGTTGCCGGCTTCCTTCACTGATAATGAATATACATTTAAATGCCAATAGCAATTTGTGAAGGCAAACAACCATTATAAAATATAAATGATATTTTTCACTGTACATAATGTATCCAGTTCTACTAATATTCCACCACAATTACATTCGTATTGCAATCAAGGGGAAAGCGCACGGCGAGCTTTTATAAGAATCCCTCTTCATAGCGCACAGTCCTCGGTATTCACACCCGAGTAGCGGAGTTAATATAATGTTCATACGATTACATTAACGCTTCAGATATCTATGGGAACAGTTGCTTAGTGCAGATCCCTAATAACACTTTAGATCCACCTTATTTGAATGGAATAGTAATTGATACCAGTGTGTAATGCCCAGGGCAGCCATCACAAATTCTGGGGCCCCTTACACAGCTTTAGGCAGGGCCCCCCTGGAGCAGACGAAAAAAAAAAAAGTGTAATCTCTTCTCTCCTGATGCAAGATAATAAGCGGGGGAGGGGGGGCTGGGGACACTTACAGATGTAATGCAAAAAATGGGAGGCGGGCCTGTAAGGGGCCCTGTGGACCATTGGGCCCCTTACAGGTGTAATGCAAAAAAGAAATAACTAAAAAATTTATAAAAAAATGGGAGGCGGGCCTGTAAGGGGCCCCTGGGGACCATCGGGCCCCTTACAGGTGTAATGCAAAAAAAATGAAAAAATAAAAAGTGAGGGGGAGCAGTCGGGCCTGTAAGGGGCCCTGGGGACCATTGGGCCCCTTACAGGTGTAATGCAAAAAATAAGTAAATAAAAAATAAATAAAGAACCGAGAGGGGGGCCAGCCGGGCCTGTAAGGGGCCCTGGGGACCATTGAGCCCCTTACAGGTGTAATGCAAAAAATAAATAAATAAAAAATTTATAAAAAAAACGGGAGGGGGGCCTGTAAGGGGCCCTGGGGACCATCGGGCCCCTTACAGGTGTAATGAAAAAAAAAATGTGAGGGGGACCAGCCGGGCCTGTAAGGGGCCCTGGGGACCATCGGGCCCCCCTTACAGGTGTAATGCAAAAAAAATGAAAAAAGAAATTGAGGGGGAGCAGCCGGACCTGTAAGGTCGCTCTATTTTTGTCGCTCTATTTTTGTTTATAGCGCAAAAACTAAAAACCACAGAGGTGATCAAATACCACCAAAAGAAAGCTCTATTTGTGGGAAAAAAGACGCTAATTTTGTTTGGGAGCCACGTCGCACGACCGCGCAATTGTCCGTTAAAGCGACGCAGTGCCGAATCGCAAAAACTGGCCGGGTCCTTTAGCTGCCTAAAGGTCCGGGTCTTAAGTGGTTAAATAATTCTACAGGTTGCATGTTTTGAGTTACAGAGGAGGACTAGGGCTAGAATTATTGCTCTCGCTCTACCAATCGCGACACTCGCGTATGCGTCCCACTTCTGCGCGCGAGTTCGGCGGGACGGGGCGCGTTCCTGGCACCTAACTTTTTTAGCTGGCTCCTAGATGGCAAGCCCTGATGTAGACCTTGGAAGGTCTTCATATCTGGTAAGAAGATATATTTGCCCCTATCTATCCTGTGGGGAGCACTGGGTTATGCACGAAGACCGGAGAAAAGACTGGACAGCCGCAAATTCTTAAAAAGTTGCTTTTAAGGGTAAAAAATGGAAACGGCACTACAAGTCACAGCAGACAGTGGGGTGGATACCTGACGCGTTTCGCACTGGGGTATCAGCGCTTAGTCATGGCTAAAAACTGGGTTTTGCACGGATTGAAATTGGAAGAACGCTTTTATTTTATTTATTTTTTTATTTATTTTATTATTTTATTTATTATGCTTCGGAATACGTCTTCCTGCGTCTTTGCAAAAATTGGCGCTTTTTCAGCTTCTGCGTGCGTCAGTTCTGTGTTTACGCTCGCGTCCCGCATGTTGTATGCATGTCTGTAACACTGGAGGGAATGATGTCTTTGTACAAGAAAACCTTTTCAGTTATTCCGTCTTTTCCCCCCAGCGGGAGGGAAGGACCCCATAGAGGGATGTATTGTCACAGCACATTGTCACCCTGCCGCACGGCGCAGCCCCCACCGTCGCCTCCACAACCCTCTCCGACACCTCGCTCCGTCTAATCTCCTCTGCAGCCAGGAAGGTGAGACTTGTGGGATTATTGGAAAACGAGGCGCTTGTTAGGAAGGGGAATAAATCCACCCAAAGGCAAAAATAATTGATCATCCGTCTTATTTCACTTTTGTATGTTTAAAGACATCAAAGCAGATTAATTACAAATAAAACAATCCTGAGCCCTCTAATGCTCTGTATTTAACGAGGACTTTCCACGCACGTATACTGTATATATAGATTTTTTATTTATTTCAAATACTTATATAGGGCCGTAAATTACCGTATATACTCGAGTAGAAGCCGAGTTTTTCAGCACATTTTTTTGTGTGCTGAAAATGCCCCCTCGGCTTATACTCGAGTCACCTTTTTGCGCCTGATCTACCGGTAATTTGGGGACCAGGTACCGGCCGGCCGTAGGTCCCCTGGACCCCAAACTTGGCACACAAATAGCCCCGCTATTCCCCTACAAGTGTGCAAAGTTTGTTGTCTGGAGGACCTACAGCCGGTGAGCACCAATTTTTCAAAACTGGGCACCCCTTTCATAGACTCCCATGTTAAACAGTAATTTCTCCGGTGACTCTGGGGACCCGGTACTGGCCGGTCGTAGGTCCCCTGGACCCGGAACTTGGCAAACATGTAGCCCCATTTCTCCTCTACAAGTGTTTTTTGTCTAGGGGACCTATAACTGGGGAGCACCGATTTTTTTCAAACCCGGGCACCCCTTCCATAGACTCCCATGTTAAACGTCAGTCTAGTCATGGGCACAGTGAGGCATGCAGATGGACACCCTAGGCTTATACTCGAGTCAATACGTTTTCCCAGTTTTTTGTGGTAAATTTAGGTGCCTCGGGTTATATTCGGGCCATTTCGCTGGCCAAAGACCAGAGCATTTTTTGCGATTCGGCACTGCGTCGCTTTAACTGACAATTGCGCGGTCGTGCGACGTGGCTCCCAAACACAATTTACGTCCTTTTTTCCCCCACAAATAGAGCTTTCTTTTGGTGGTATTGAATCACCTCTGCAGGTTTTATTTTTTGCACTGTAAACAAAAATAGAGCGACAATTTTGAATACAATTTTATATTTTTTACTTTTTGCTAAAATATCCCCCAAAAAATGTATAAAATTTATTTTTTTACTCAGTTTAGGCCGATACGTATTCTTCTACATATTTTTGGTAAAAACAAAATCGCCAGAAGCGTATATTGATTGATTTGCGCAAATGTTATAACGTCTACAAAATAGCGGATAGTTTTATGGCATTTTTAATATTATAATTTTTTACTAGTAATGGCGGCGACATTATGGCAGACACATCGGACACTTTTGACACATTTTTGGGACCATTGTCATTTTTACAGCAATTAGTGCTATAAATATGCACTGATTACTGTGAAAATGACACTGGCAGTAAAGGGGTTAGCCACTAGGTGGGGTTAAGTGTGTCCTAGGGAGTGATTCTAACTGTTATTAAAAAGGGGGGAATAGGGTTGGGACTTTGAATGAGGCATGTGATAGACACTGATCCCTGTAAATGTATAAAAAGGGGGGGAGAGTTGGGACTTTGAATGAGATGCGTTTTTAGCAGTATGCGATTAAATATATATATGGAATATAAAAAATGTTTCCATAATAGCCAGGCTCAATGTTACCAACCAAAAGAGCACTAAACCAAATTAATCTGTCTAACTGTATGTAATTAAAAACAGAGGTTTAGTTGCATGTATTTGCAAATACCTGTGTAAGCTGCAGGCCAACGTCAAGGCACTCAGTGTACTGCAGTCCTAAATATGATTTTTAACCACTTGCCCACCGCAGGACATCATAAGACGTCCTTCACTTTGTGCGGTGATATCTGAATGATGCCTGCAGCTACAGGTATCATTCAGATATCGCCGTCTTCAGCCGGCGATTCTGTGCACATTAAGAACGATCAAAGCGGCAGTTCTGCCGCTTGATCGTTCTTAGAGGCAGCGGGAGGGGACGTTCCCGCCGCCATCCGGTGCTTCTCTGGGCTCTCCCGTGCCATCGGGGGCCCGGAGAGCGAATCGGCCGTCGCTCACTGCAGAACCATAAAGATGACTGGTGACCAGACGGTCACCGTCATCTCTATGACCGTTGGAGGCCCGGGCGCGACGTTTTGACGTCACGCCCAGTACCCGAAAGTAAACAAAGCCGCAATTGCGGCTGTCGGTGTGAGATCGGTGAATCTTTTTTCACCGATTTCATGCTTTCCAGCCTGGAGGAGAGATGTGGGGTCTTATTGACACATCTCTCCATAAAGAGGACCTGTCACAGTGATTCCTATTACAAGGGATGTTTACATTCCTTGTAATAGGAATAAAAGTGATAAAAAATATATATAAAAGTGTAAAAATAAAAAAATGAAGTAAAATAAAAATAAAATGAAAAAAAATATTTTTTAAAACGCCCCTATCCCCGGTAGCTCGCGCGCAGAAGCGAACGCGCATGCAAGTCCCGCCCACATATGTAAACACCGTTCAAACCCCACATATGAGGTATCGTCGTGTGCGTTAGAGCGTGTGCAACAATTCTAGCACTAGACCTCCTCTGTAACTCGAAAATAGTAACTTGTAAAAAAAATTAAAGCGTCGCCTATGGAGATTTTGAAGTACCAAAGTTTGGCGCCATTCCATGAGTGTGCGCAATTTTAAAGCCTGACATGTTAGGTATCTATTTACTCGGCGTAACATCATCTTTCACATTATACAAAAAAATTGGGCTAACTTTACTGTTTTGTTGTTTTTTAATTCATGTTTTTTTCCCCCAAAAAAGGTGTTTGGAAAATTATTGCGCAAATACCATGCGAGAAAAAAAGTTGCAATGACCGCCATTTTATTCCCTAGGGTGTCTGCTAAAAAAAAATATATAATGTTTGGGGGTTCTGATTAATTTTCTAGCAAAAAAATTGTTTTTTTTACATGAAGGAGAGAAGTGCCAGAATAGGCCCAGTGGGCAAGTGGTTAACGCCTCCTAAAGAGGTCTGTTAGGGGGCGTGACTGCGAGTGACACGTCACTGATCACTGCTCCCGATGATGTGTGTGTGTTTTATATATATATATATATATATATATATATATATATAAATATATATATATATATATATATATATATATATATATATATATATATAAAAAAAATTCTATCTAAAAAAAAAATGATAGCGGTTTTCCATGCTTTGTACGTGTCTTTGTTGTGTGCGCAGAATTCTAATATATGTCTTATCGCTCTCGGCGTTGGATTAACACGTCTTCATCAGCTACGACTGGTGGAGTAATCACATCTTCAGTTGCAGGTCTCTATGCATCCTCATTACAGAGCTGGCAGTCGGTGACATGGCATTGATGAAGGGAGGGGAGACGGGGCGCGCGGGTCGGCAGTGACACTTTAATCACCCTGGTTAGGAGGTCAGTGTGGAAGATTACAGGAAGACAACTTTAATAGACAAAGTGATCCTTTCTTTCTAAAGAGCCGGCCCGTCTCCTGTCTTGGTTGATCTGCGCTCACCGCCGTATTTGTAACATTTGGTTTTACGAATATACTGTGGGTTTCAAAAGCCTTTGAAGGTATGCAGTGACTGTACAGCGATTCTTTCATAAAGCGCGGGCAGCGAGTCTGCAGTACGGACTGTATCCAGTCACATTGGCCGAAACTTAAAGGGGTTGTAAAGGTAATTTTTTTTCCCCCTAAATATCTTCCTTTACCTTAGTGCAGTCCTCCTTCACTTACCTCATCCTTCCATTTTGCTTTTAAATGGAAATGTCCTTATTTCTTCTGAGAAATCCTCACTTCCTGTTCTTCTGTCTGCAACTCCACACAGTAATGCAAGGCTTTCTCCCTGGTGTGGAGTGTCGTGCTCGCCCCCTCCCTTGAACTACAGGAGAGTCAGGATACCCACTAACACACAGCTCCTTTCTCTATCTGCAACGTAGAGAGCGTCCTGACTCTCCTGTAGTCCAAGGGAGAGGGCGAGCACGACACTCCACACCAGGGAGAAAGCCTTGCATTACTGTGTGGAGTTACAGACAGAAGAACAGGAAGTGAGGATTTCTCAGAAGAAATAAGGACATTTAAAAGCAAAATGGAAGGATGAGGTAAGTGAAGGAGGATTGCACTAAGGTAAAGGAAGCTATTTAGGAGAAAAAAAAAAATTCCTTTACATCCCCTTTAACTACTTGCCAACCAGCCGCCGGCGACAGCTCTACGTCGGCTCTCGAAGCGGCCATTAGGGGCACGGAGGCGCGAGCGTGTGCCCTCCCGCTCTCTCCTGACTCCCGTGCCCCTCGTTACAGAGCGGGGACCGGGAGCTGTGTGTGTAAACACACAGCTCCCGGTCCTGTCAGGGAGAGAAATGCTGATCTTCTGTTCATACAATGTATGAACAGCGATCTGTCATTTCCCCTAGTGAGGCCACCCCCCCCTACAGTTAGAACACACCCAGGGAACACCCTTAACCCCTTCCCCGCCCCCTAGTGTTAACCCCTTCCCTGCCAGTGGCATTTTTATAGTAATCCAATGCATTTTTATAGCACTGATCGCTATAAAAATGCCAATGGTCCCAAAAATGTGTCAAAAGTGTCCGCCATAATGTCGCAGTACCGAAAAGAAATCGCTGATCGCCGCCATTACTAGTAAAAAAAAAATATTAATAAAAATGTCAAAACTACCCCCTATTTTGTAAACGCTATAACTTTTGCGCAAACCAATCAATAAACACTTATTGCGATTTTTTTTTTTTACGAAAAATATGTAGAAGAATACGTATCGGCCTAAACTGAGGAAAAACATTTTTTTTTTATGTATTTTTGGGGGATATTTATTATAGCAAAAAGTAAAAAATATAATTTTTTTTCAAAATTTTCGCTCTATTTTTGTTTATAGCGCAAAAAAAAAAAAAAACGCAGAGGTGATCAAATACCACCAAAAGAAAGCTCTATTTGTGGGGAAAAAAGGACGCCAATTTTGTTTGGGAGCCACGTCGCACGACCGCGCAATTGTCAGTTAAAACGAAGCAGTGCCGAATCGCAAAAAGTGCTCTGGTCTTTGACCAGCAATATGGTCCGGGGGTTAAATGGTTAATTCAATTTTTGGTGAATGGAGTTTTTGCTAGGGGGAAAAATCAAAGAAGGCAACAAAAATCTATTTATAATCTTTTTATTTTTCTGTGCTTTTACCTGCTATTGTTACGTTTGTGACAGGGTCTCTTTAATAAAAAGCCATCTCTGTAACTAACAACGAAATTGATCTTCTGATTTCACAGCAAAGGCACGTGAACGTCTTTGGAGAGTAGTGACTTGGGAGCCTCTCGCCCATCTAATTTAAACGCAAAGCGGGTGCTGTAAGTTGTTAGAGACCGACCAAAGAGTTCCAGTTCTCTTACTTAAAGCAGAACTCCAGTCACAAAAAAAAGTTGGCCTGTTTAAAAGTAAGAAAAATAAAATAAAAATGTTCCTGCAAAACTAACCTTTGTTCCAGAGTTGTCCCTGTAATACTTATTTTCCACCATAAGGTGTCCCCAGTCTTTTGGGTTGAACTACTGTTTCTATTGCCCAACCCACTTCTCTAAGCCTAAGCCATCATGGATCCACCCCCAGCCTGTGCCAGGACAGTGAAAACAGATGCAACACACTGATCTGTGTGTCACACCACTCTCTCCTCCTATCAGCATGCTCTTTGCACTGCACACAAGGCTTATACAAGCTTGCATTTAGGTGCTTGCATAAAAAAGAGGTTTGGGGGTAAAGGGACGGGCAGCGTTTTAGGGTCAAAGGGCCAGGTAAAGTTTTGGGGGCAGAGGTTGAGGGGTAAAGGGACAGGCTAATATTTGGGGGTAGGGGATGAGCAGAGGTTTGGAGGCAGGGAACGGGCAGAGGTTTGATGGTAAAGGAACAGGCAGAGATTTGGGGGTTAAGGGACGGGTAGAGGTTTGGAAATTAGGGACGGGCAGAGGTTTGGGGGTAAAGGAGGGATAGATTTTGGGAGTATAGGGCAGACAGGTTTGGGGGCATGGACGGCAGCAGTTTAGTGGTAAAGGGGCCAGGTAGAGTTTTGGGGGCAGAGGACAGGCAGAGGTGGAGGGGTAAAGGGACGGGCAGAGATTTGGGGACGGGCAGAGGTTTGGGGGTTGAGGGACGGGCAGAGGTTTGGGGGTTGAGGGATGGACAGAGGTTTGGGGGTTGAGGGACGGACAGAGGTTTGGGGGTTGAGGGACGGACAGAGGTTTGGGGGTTGAGGGACGGACAGAGGTTTGGGGGTTGAGGGACGGGCAGAGGTTTGGGGGTTGAGGGACGGGCAGAGGTTTGGGGGTTGAGGGACGGGCAAAGGTTTGGGGGTTGAGGGACGGGCAGAGGTTTGGGGGTTGAGGGACGGGCAGAGGTTTGGGGGTTGAGGGACGGGCAGAGGTTTGGGGGTTGAGGGACGGGCAGAGGTTTGGGGGTTGAGGGACGGGCAGAGGTTTGGGGGCAGGTGACGGGCAGAGGTTTGGGGGCAGGTGACGGGCAGAGGTTTGGGGGCAGGTGACGGGCAGAGGTTTGGGGGCAGGTGACGGGCAGAGGTTTGGGGGCAGGTGACGGGCAGAGGTTTGGGGGCAGGTGACGGGCAGAGGTTTGGGGGCAGGGGACGGGCAGAGGTTTGGGGGCAGGGGACGGGCAGAGGTTTGGGGGCAGGGGACGGGCAGAGGTTTGGGGGCAGGGGACGGGCAGAGGTTTGGGGGCAGGGGACGGGCAGAGGTTTGGGGGCAGGGGACGGGCAGAGGTTTTGGGGGTTGAGGGACGGACAGAGGTTTGGGGGCACGGGACTGCCAGATGTGGAGGGGTAAAGGGCCAGGCAGAGGTTTGGTGGGGATGAGGGACAGACAGAGGTTTGGGGGTGGAGAAGGGGAAGAAGTTTGGAGTGGATGAGGGAGCAGAGGTTTGGGGGTGGAGAAGGGGGGCAGAGGTTTGGGGGATGTAGAAGGGGGCAGAGGTTTGGGGGTGGAGAATGGGGGCAGAGGTTTGGGGGTGGAGAATGGGGGCAGAGGTTTGGGGGTGGAGAATGGGGGCAGAGGTTTGGGGGTGGAGAATGG
This sequence comes from Rana temporaria, assembly GCF_905171775.1. NCBI lineage: Eukaryota > Metazoa > Chordata > Amphibia > Anura > Ranidae > Rana > Rana temporaria. Next base: position 24,475,183 of record NC_053489.1, on the reverse strand, counting down.
GGGCAGAGGTTTGGGGGGTGGAGAAGGGGGCAGAGGTTTGGGGGGTGGAGAAGGGGGCAGAGGTTTGAGGGTTATAGAAGGGGCAGAGGTTTGGGGGTTGGAGAAGGGGCTGAGGTATTGGGGGTGGAGAAGGGGCCGAGGTATTGGGGGTGGAGAAGGGGCAGAAATATAGGGGTAGGGGCTGGGCAGAGGTTTGGGTGTGGAGAAGGGGCAGAGGGTTTGGGTGTGGAGAAGGGGCAGAGGTTTGGGTCTGGAGAAGGGGCAGAGGTTTAGGGGTGGAGAAAGTGCAGAGGTATTGGGGGTGGAGAAAGGGCAGAAATATAGGGGTAGGGGCTGGGCAGAGGTTTGGGTGTGGAATAGGGGCAGAGGTTTGGGGGTGGAGAAGGGGCAGAGGTATTGGGGTGGAGAAGGGGCAGAGGTATTGGGGGTGGAGAAGGGGCAGAGGTATTGGGTGTGGAGAAGGGGCAGAGGTATTGGGTGTGGAGAAGGGGCAGAGGTATTGGGTGTGGAGAAGGGGCAGAGGTATTGGGTGTGGAGAAGGGGCAGAGGTTTAGGGTAGGGGACGGGGCAGAGGTTTAGGGGTGGAGAAGGGGCAAAGGTTTGGGTGTGGAGAAGGGGCAGAGGTATTGGGTGTGGAGAAGGGGCAGAGGTATTGGGTGTGGAGAAGGGGCAGAGGTATTGGGTGTGGAGAAGGGGCAGAGGTTTAGGGGTGGAGAAGGGGCAGAGGTTTAGGTGTGGAGAAGGGGGCAGAGGTTTGGGTGGAGAAGGGGGCAGAGGTTTGGGTGTGGAGAAGGGGCGGAGGTTTGGGTGTGGAGAAGGGGCAGAGGTTTAGGTGTGGAGAAGGGGCAGAGGTTTAGGTGTGGAGAAGGGGCAGAGGTTTAGGGGTGGAGAAGGGGCAGAGGTTTAGGGGTGGAGAAGGGGCAGAGGTTTAGGGGTGGAGAAGGGGCAGAGGTTTAGGGGTGGAGAAGGGGCAGAGGTTTAGGGGTGGAGAAGGGGCAGAGGTTTAGGTGTGGAGAAGGGGCAGAGGTATTGAGTGGAGAAGGGGCAGAGGTTTAGGGGTGGAGAAGGGGCAGAGGTATTGGGTGGAGAAGGGGCAGAGGTTTAGGGGTGGAGAAGGGGCAGAGGTTTAGGTGTGGAGAAGGGGCAGAGGTTTAGGGGTGGAGAAGGGGCAGAAGTATAGGGGTAGGGGCTGGGCAGAGGTTTAGGGGTGGAGAAGGGGCAGAGGTTTAGGGGTGGAGAAGGGGCAGAGGTTTAGGGGTGGAGAAGGGGCAGAGGTTTAGGGGTGGAGAAGGGGCAGAGGTTTAGGGGTGGAGAAGGGGCAGAGGTTTAGGGGTGGAGAAGGCGCAGAGGTATTGAGTGGAGAAGGGGCAGAGGTTTAGGTGTGGAGAAGGGGCAGAGGTATTGGGTGGAGAAGGGGCAGAGGTTTAGGGGTGGAGAAGGAGCAGAGGTTTAGGGGTGGAGAAGGGGCAGAGGTTTAGGGGTGGAGAAGGGGCAGAAGAGGTTTAGGGGTGGAGAAGGGGCAGAGGGGTAGGGGACGGGCAGCAGCGTTCCATCAGTCAGCCAGTTGTGGCTGCCTCTCTGGGTACCGATGTGTGACTCGGAGGAGGAGGAGGGGGTCTGCCTTTCTCTATAAGACTGAAGGCAGCTGGAGAGGAGGAGTGCACATCGGCTTTCCTTGCATTCCACGCTCGGTGTTCTCTGGAAGACACAGCCGTCACAATGCTGCCAATTCCCCGGCTGGCAAAGGGCACATTATCTGGATTACTGCGCTCTGCAGCCAATGGTGTTAGGACTGTTGCGGGTCCCTGGCTGGTGTGATGGGTCTGAGCCTGGAGTGGGCACAGCTGGACGCCTGACACTTTGGCACGGGGGGCACAAGTCTCAGGATCCAGCGCTGAGCACATCCACTTTCTTCTCTGTCTCTGATAATAACGGTTCGCAGCCTCACCTGCCGCCGCCGCTCGCTGTGATTGGCTGTGGAGGGGTGCGGTGAGGCTGCCCAGGATCCAAAACTTTTTGTTTTCTGTGTTGTTACAAAGCTGTAAAGTCTGAAGACCTTGAGGTAAGTGATCTCTGACTGGACTGCGGTGGCCGACGGCGCGGGGTGTAGCGATCGAAGCGATTGACGAAGTGTTTCTCTGCGTTGGGGAAATTGGTTTGCTGTGTCTGTGGAGGTGTGAATATCGGAAGACTGAACAATGTAACTGCCCTTATGTATTCCCATCGGAGAGAGGTGCGTTTAACCCTTCGCTGCCAGGTGTGCGCGCTTGTCGGCGACTTGCCTGTGATCTGCGATCGGCATGATTAAGTCAGTCGATTTACATCTAAAGAGTTTATGAAATGCAAATGAACATGGCTTGGGGGGTCTTCTCCCATGGTGGGATTCATTAGTGCCGGCTGCCAAATCTTCTAGTGTTGCTTCCTCTATCTCCCTACAGATGGTGTGCATGGTGGCCTTAGAATATTGTGGGTCACCTGCTGTGTGTGAACTTGGTCATGGTCTTCCTTGTACCGGGTCATGGTCTTCTTTGTACCGGGTCATGGTCTTCCTTGTACCGGGTCATGGTCGTCCTTGTACCGAGTCATGGTCGTCCTTGTACCGGGTCATGGTCTTCCTTGTACCGGGTCATGGTCTTCCTTGTCCCGGGTCATGATCGTCCTTGTACCGGGTCATGGTCGTCCATGTACCGGGTCATGGTCGTCCATGTACCGGGTCATGGTCGTCCATGTACCGGGTCATGGTCGTCCTTGTACCGGGTCATGGTCGTCCATGTACCGGGTCATGGTCGTCTTTGTACCGGGTCATGGTCGTCTTTGTACCGGGTCATGGTTGTCTTTGTAACCGTTATGGTACTTCTTGTGCCTGTCATGTTGTTTCCTCCATCTCCTTAGATGGTGTACATGGTGTCCTTACAGTTTTTTGGGTCACCTGTTGTGTCTACCTGCCATAGTCATCTTTGTGCCCGCTCATGATCCTCTTTGTGCCCGCTCATGATCCTCTTTGTGCCCGCTCATGGTCCTCTTTGTGCCCGCTCATGGTCCTCTTTGTGCCCGCTCATGGTCCTCTTTGTGCCCGCTCATGGTCCCCTTTGTGCCCGCTCATGGTTCTTCTTTGTGCCCGGTCATGGTCCTCCCCCCGTATCCATCATGGTCCTCCCCCCATATAAGTCATGGTCCCCCCCGTATCCGTCATGGTCCTCCCCCCGTATCCGTCATGGTCCTCACCCCGTATCCGTCATGGTCCTCACCCCGTATCCGTCATGGTCCTCCCCCCGTATCCGCCATGGTCCTCCCCCCGTATCCGCCATGGTCCTCCCCCCGTATCCGCCATGGTCCTCCCCCCGTATCCGTCATGGTCCTCCCCCCGTATCAGTCATGGTCCTCCCCCCCGTATCCGTCATGGTCCTCCCCCCCCCCCGTATCCGTCATGGTCCTCCCCCCCCGGTATCCGTCATGGTCCTCCCCCCCCGGTATCCGTCATGGTCCTCCCCCCCCGGTATCCGTCATGGTCCTCCCCCCCGGTATCCGTCATGGTCCTCCCCCCCCCCGGTATCCGTCATGGTCCTCCCCCCCCGGTATCCGTCATGGTCCTCCCCCCCCCGGTATCCGTCATGGTCCTCCCCCCGGTATCCGTCATGGTCCTCCCCCCGGTATCCGTCATGGTCCTCCCCCCGGTATCCGTCATGGTCCTCCCCCCGGTATCCGTCACGGTCCTCCCCCTGGTATCCGTCACGGTTTTCCCCCCCCCGTATCCGTCACGGTCCTCCCCCCTGTATCCGTCACGGTCCTCCCCCCGTATCCGTCATGGTTGGTGGATTGGTCCATGGTTCTGGTTGTGGTGTTGGCAGATTGGTCGGTGGTTCCGGTTGTGATGTTGGTGGATTGGTCCATGGTTCCGGTTGTGGTGGATTGGTCCATGGTTCTGGTTGTGGTGTTGGTGGATTGGTCCATGGTTCCGGTTGTGGTGGATTGGTCCATGGTTCTGGTTGTGGTGCTGGCGGATTGGTCGGTGGTTCCGGTTGTAATGTTGGTGGATTGGTCCATGGTTCCGGTTGTGGTGTTGGTGGATTGGTCCATGGTTCTGGTTGTGGTGGATTGGTTCATGGTTATGGTGTTGGTGGATTGGTCCATGGTTCTGGTTGTGGTGGATTGGTTCATGGTTATGGTGTTGGTGGATTGGTCCATGGTTCTGGTTGTGGTGGATTGGTTCATGGTTATGGTGTTGGTGGATTGGTCCATGGTTATGGTGTTGGTGGATTGGTTCTGGTTGTGGTGTTGGTGGATTGGTCCATGGTTCTGGTTGTGGTGTTGGTGGATTGGTCCATGGTTCTGGTACTGCCCTGGGCTGGTTCAGGATCAAACTTTGCAGGGAAGCTTGGCCTGATCTCCTCTAAAGTAAGCCAGAACATGGCGGCAGTCTCTACCCTACAGCTTTCTTTAGTACTCTTTTGTAACTGTGTTTGTAGCCTCTAACATTCCCTTGTAACTTAGAAATCAATGTAAGAGGGAAGCAGTCTCTTGTGACCAAGCAGTAGTCTCTAGCAAGTCATGTGTGGCTGGGAAGCAGTCTCTAGAAGTCTTTGGATCGAGCAGTAATCTCTAGCACTCTATTAGCAGCAGTCTCTAGAAGTCTTTTATAACTTAGAAGCCTCTAGTATTCTCTGGCCACTGAATAGCAGTCTCTAATAGTTGTTTTTTAACTGAGCAGCAAAATTTCGAAGCATCTTTTTAAATGAACAACAGTCTCTAGTATGCTTGTGTAAGTGATCAGCAGTCTCTATTCGTCTCGTGTGACTGAGCAGCAGTCTGTAACGGTCCCTTGTCACTGAGCAGCAGTCTGTAACGGTCCCTTGTCACTGAGCAGCAGTCTTCAGAAGTCTCTTGTAACTGAGCAGCAGTCTCTTTGTAACTGAGCAGCAGTCTCTTTGTAACTGAGCAGCAGTCTCTTTGTAACTGAGCAGCAGTCTCTTTGTAACTGAGCAGCAGTCTCTTTGTAACTGAGCAGCAGTCTCTTTGTAACTGAGCAGCAGTCTCTTTGTAACTGAGCAGCAGTCTCTTGTGACTGAGCAGCAGTCTCTGGTAACTGAGCAGCAGTCTCTGGTAACTGAGCAGCAGTCTCTGGTAACTGAGCAGCAGTCTCTTGTCACTGAGCAGCAGTCTCTTGTCACTGAGCAGCAGTCTCTTGTCACTGAGCAGCAGTCTCTTGTAACTGAGCAGCAGTCTCTTGTAACTGAGCAGCAGTCTCTGGTAACTGAGCAGCAGTCTCTGGTAACTGAGCAGCAGTCTCTTGTCACTGAGCAGCAGTCTCTTGTCACTGAGCAGCAGTCTCTTGTCACTGAGCAGCAGTCTCTTGTCACTGAGCAGCAGTCTCTTGTCACTGAGCAGCAGTCTCTGGTAACTGATCAGCAGTCTCTGGTAACTGCCCCCCCCCCCCCCCCCACAAGTGGACACTTGAATGAGCCCATTTCAGTCTGTATTGGATCTTCATAGCTGCTGCCATTTAGTATATTCTCTGTTATGATTTCTCTTTATGTTTGGATGGGCACCTCAGAGCAGCCTATAGTAATCCCTGGCATTACCATTCCTTGTGATGGTCTCTTTCATCACCCAGGGGCTCTATTGGTGAGATCTCTACACACAGTCCCCAGGTCTGTACACCTGCTGTGCCCATTATGAGGGGTTCCCACCATCCCTGTGCTGAGTTCCCGGGTCTGTACACCCGCTGTGCCCATTATGAGGAGTTCCCACCATCCATGTGCTGAGTTCCCAGGTCGGTATACCTGCTGTGCCCATTATGAGGGGTTCCCACCATCCCTGTGCTGAGTTCCTGGGTCTGTATACCCGCTGTGCCCATTATGAGGGGTTCCCTCCATCCCTGTGCGGAGTTCTGGGTCTGTAACCTGCTGTGCCCATTATGAGGGGTTCCCACCATCCCTGTGCTGAGTTCCTGGGTCTGTACACCCGCTGTGCCCATTATGAGGGGTTCCCACCATCCCTGTGCTGAGTTCCCGGGTCTGTACACCCGCTGTGCCCATTATGAGGAGTTCCCACCATCCATGTGCTGAGTTCCCAGGTCGGTATACCTGCTGTGCCCATTATGAGGGGTTCCCACCATCCCTGTGCTGAGTTCCTGGGTCTGTATACCCGCTGTGCCCATTATGAGGGGTTCCCTCCATCCCTGTGCGGAGTTCTGGGTCTGTAACCTGCTGTGCCCATTATGAGGGGTTCCCACCATCCCTGTGCTGAGTTCCTGGGTCTGTACACCCGCTGTGCCCATTATGAGGGGTTCCCACCATCCCTGTGCTGAGTTCCCAGGTCTGTACACCTGCTGTGCCCATTATGAGGGGTTCCCACCATCCCTGTGCTGAGTTCTGGGTCTGTATACCTGCTGTGCCCATTATGAGGGGTTCCCACCATCCCTGTGCTGAGTTCCCAGGTCTGTACACCTGCTGTGCCCATTATGAGGGGTTCCCACCATCCCTGTGCTGAGTTCTCAGGTCTGTACACCCGCTGTGCCCATTACGAGGGGTTCCCACCACTCCTACTGGCTTTATTTTATTCTATGGGAATGTAATGGGAAGATCTGGAACACACAGGATGGAGAAGGACAGAGCCGGGAATTACGGCACAGAGGTGACACTTGGGAGTCCCCAAGACACATAAGACCTCAGGGGCGGGACTCCAATACCTTAGGCTTCACCTATAGATATATATATGTAATATACTGTATGTATATATAGACAGACACTATCCTACCAAAAGTATTGGGACGCCTGCCGTTACACACACATGAACTCTAATGACATCCCAGTCTTAGTCCGGAGGGTTCACTATTGCGTTGGCTCCGCCCTTTGCAGCTATAACAGCTTCACCTCTTCTGGGAAGGCCGTCCACAAGTTTTAGGAGTGTCTATGGGAATGTTTCACCATTCTTAACCACTTAACCCCCGGACCATATTGCTGGTCAAAGACCAGAGCACTTTTTGCGATTCGGGACTGCAACGCTTTAACTGACAATTGCGCGGTCGTGCGACGTGGCTCCCAAACAAAATTGGCGTCCTTTTTTCCCCACAAATAGAGCTTTCTTTTGGTGGTATTTGATCACCTCTGCGGTTTTTATTTTTTGCGCTATAAACAAAAATAGAGCGACAATTTTGAAAAAAATGAATATTTTTTCATTTTTGCTGTAATAACCCCCAAAATATATAAAAAAAAACTATTTTTTTCCTCAGTTTAGGCCGATACGTATTCTTTTACCTATTTTTTGTAAAAAAAAAATCGCAATAAGCGTTTATTGATTGGTTTGCGCATTGTATGAACCGAAGATCAGCATTTCCCCTGCTGACAGGACCGGGAGATGTGTGTTTACACACACAGCTCCCGGTCCCCGCTCTGTAACGAGCAATCGCGGGTGCCCGGCGGCGATCGCGCCCGCCGGGCACACGCACGGGAGTCGGGGGCGAGCGGGGGGCGCGCACGCGCCCCTAGTGGCCGCTCGAAGAGTGGACGTATAGCTACGGGCTCTCGCCCAGGAGAGCCGACCTGCTGCCGTATAATGACGGTGCGCGGTCGGCTAGTGGTTAAAGAAGCACATTTGTGAGGTCGGGCACTGATGTTGGACGAGAAGGCCTGGCTCGTAGCCTGCGCACTAATTCATCCCAAAGGTGTTCTATCAGGTTGGGGGTCAGGACACTGTGCAGGCCAGTCAAGTTCCTCCACCCCAAACTCGCTCATCACATTACTCTCTTGTCAACGTCTGTGCCTGCTTTTCTTTCCAGAAGGATAGTGCCATTTTTTGTTCGGGCATCATCCAGGGTCACCATCATCGACTCCCTGGACTGAGAGGTTGGCTCAGATGGCCCGGGCAACTCTTGACTGTGTTCACAAATGTGTGACACAGATCAGCACCTCACCTTTGTGACTTGTTACAATGTACCGCCTGATCACTGTGGTGTGGGGAGACTGCGGAAATGCCTCCACCTGACTGCAGCAGACTGATGACATCTCAGCCTAGGCCGGTGATGGAGAACCTTGGCACCCCAGATGTTTTGGAACTACATTTCCCATGATTCTCTTGCACTCTGCAGTGTGGTTGAGCATCATGGGAAATGTAGTTTTCAAAGCATCTGGGGGTGCCAAGGTTCGCCATCACTGATCTAGGCACAGTCACTGATCGGAGTTTGAGGACGTTTCTTGTGAATAATAAACGTTGGAGCTTTTCTATGCTGTTCAGGAATGTATTTATTCAGAATTGTAAAGCTGCTAATAGAATGCTGGGGGATGGGTGGGGATGAGTGGGGGGGGGGGGGGGGTATAAATATTCATGAAGTTAGTTCAGAAGCCTTAGAATTACACTGAAGTCCTAAACCTTGGAGCAGTCATTGGGGGTAACCAGATGTTGGCTACCCAACCTGAAGTGTAACCTTTAACCACTTAAGACCCGGACCTTTAGGTAGCTAAAGGACCAGGCCAGTTTTTGAGATTCGGCACTGCGTCGCTTTAACAGACAATTGCGCGGTCGTGGCTCCCAAACAAAATTGGCGTCCTTTTTTCCCCACAAATAGAGCTTTCTTTTGGTGGTATTTGATCACCTCTGCGGTTTTTATTTTTTGCGCTATAAACAAAAATAGAGCGACAATTTTAAAAAAAAAATCAATATTTTTTACTTTTTGCTGTAATAAATATCCCCCAAAAATATATATATAAAAAAAATGTTTCCTCAGTTTAGGCCGATACGTATTCTTCTACATATTTTTGGTAAAAAAAAAATCGCAATAAGCGTTTATCGATTGGTTTGCGCAAAATGTATAGCGTTTACAAAATAGGGGATAGTTTTATTGCATTTTTATGATTTTTTTTTTTTTTACTACTAATGGCGGCGATCAGCGATTTTTTTCGTGACTGCGACATTATGGCGGACACATCGGACAATTTTGACACATTTTTAGGACCATTGTCATTTTCACAGCAAAAATTGCTATAAAAATGCACTGATTACTGTGAAAATGACAATTGCAGTTTGGGAGTTAACCACAAGGGGGCACTGAAGGGGTTAAGTGTGACCTCATGTGTGTGTTTCTAACTGTAGGGGGGCGGGGCTGTAGGTGTGCTTGATTGTGTTTCCCTATAAAAGGGAACACATGATCGATGACGGCGCCACAGTGAAGAACGGGGAAGCTGTGTTTACACACACCTCTCCCCGTTCTTCAGCTCCAGGGACCGATCGGGGGACTCCAGCGGTGATCAGGTCCCGCGGCCGTGGTCACGGAGCTTCGGACCGGGTTGCGGGCGCGCGCCCACGACCCACGGTTGGGCACTTAAAAAGGACGTACCTGTACGTGCTTGTGCCCAGCTGTGCCATTCTGCCGACGTATATGTTCAGGAGGTGGTCCTTAAGTGGTTAACCCTTTCCGGACCGCCGCACGCCGATATACGTCGGCACTTTGAAGAGGGATATCTCTGTTATGGCAGCAGCTAGCTACCATTACCCCAGTAGCCTCGTCTTCATCCGGCAGTCCGGTTTCCGATAAAAGTGGTCTCTGCGCTGGATTCGCAGCAAGATCACTGTTATCAGAGACGGGAGAGGGCCCCTTCCCCTCCTGACGCCGCTCTCCGGTGTTCTGCGACGCTTACCGGAGCCGTTGGCAGCGGCGGAGGCCATCGGGTCCTTCTCATTGCCTGGGTATGGAGACGAGACAGGGGAAGATGGCCCCCACCCGTCTCCATACCATAGCAAGGCAGAAGCGACGTCAAAACATCAATTACATCCATAGCTCTTAAAGGGACTTTTTTTATTTTTTTCCTTTTATTGCATTTTAGTGTAAATATGAGATGTGAGGTCTTTTTGACCCCAGATCTCATATTTAAGAGGACCTGTCATGCTTTTTCCTATTACAAGGGATGTTTACATTCCTTGTAATAGGAATAAAAGTGACGCAACTTTTTTTTTTTTTTAAACAGTGTAAAAAATAAAAGGTAAAATAACTTTTTTTTTTACGTGCCCCGTCCCGACGAAATTGCGCGCAAAAGCGAGCGCATACGCAAGTCGCGCCCGCATATGAAAACGGTGTTCAAACCACACATGTGAGGTTTCGCCGCGATCGTTAGAGCGAGAGCAATAATTCTAGCCTTAGGCTCTGTAACTCTAAACTGGTAACCTGTAGAATTTTTTAAGCGTCGCCTATGGCGATTTTTAAGGGTAAAAAGTTTGTCGCATTTCCACGAGCGGGTGTGATTTTGAAGCGTGACATGTTGGGTATCAATTTACTCGGCGTAACGTCATCTTTCACGATCTAAAAAAAAAAAAAATTGGGCTAACTTTACTGTTTTATTTTTTCATTCAAAAATGTTTTTTTTTTCCAAACAAAGTGCGCTTGTAAGACCGCTGTGCAAATACGGTGTGACAAAAAGTATTGCAATGACCACCATTTTATTCTACAGGGTGTTAGAAAAAAAATGTATAATGTTTGGGGGTTCTGAGTAATTTTCTAGCAAAAAAAAAAAAAATGTTTTTAACTTGTAAGCAACAAACCTGAAAGAGAGGCTCGGTCTTAAAAGGGATTGTAAATGTAAAATATAAAAAAAAAAAGAATGTCATACCGTAATTCCCTCCACTGTGCAGCTCGTTTTGCACAGAGTGGCTCCTCCCCCGCAAGAACTTACCACCTTCACGTGAGCTCGCATGGTGATTAGTTCTTGCGGGCGCACTCCCCTGATACAGCTGGCGGCTATAGCCGTTTATTGTATCACTCGGCCCCACGTCATTGGATGTGATTGACAGCAACAAGAGCCAATGGCTGCTCTGCTTTCAATCAACCAATAAATGAGCCGAGAAGCCCGGCCGAGGAGCCAGCGCGTTCACGGCGCGGGATTTTCGAGGGGTCAGGTAAGTACACGAGGTGGCTGGGGGGGGGGGGGGGGCACTAATCCTCAGATCTTTTTAACCTAATGCATAGAATGCATTAAGTAAGGTGAAAAAACATGAACCATTACAACCCCTTTAAGTGGTTAACCACTTAAGGACCGCCTCCTGCAGATATATGTTGGCAGAATGGCACGGCTGGGCACAAGCACGTACCTGTACGTCCTCTTTAAGTGCCCAGCCGTGGGTCACGGGCACGAGCCCGCAAACCGGTTCGAAGCTCTGTGAAAGCGGGACCCGATCGCCACTGGAGTCCCGCGATCGGTCCCCAGAGTGGTTAATAAACTCCACATTAAGATCGGTCCAAAAAAAGTTGAATTTAAAGGGGTTGTAAAGGCAGAGGCATGAAGATAAAAAGCCTTCTGTGCGCCCCTAACACTTACCTGAGCCCCATCTCTATCCAGCGATGTCCACAAGTCCCCTCGGCCATCCGGGACTCTCCCTCCTGATTGTCGTATTGGCTGGAGTTTTTTAAATGCTCCCCCCCCCCCCAAAAAAAAAAAAAAAAAAAACTTCACTTGAAAAGAGGAAATCTTTAGACGCTTGAATAGTTTTCTTATTATTATCTGTTTATTTAGAATCTCCTGAACACGTAACATTCGGGATATGGAAACAATGTAACATTAACATTTCCTATTCGTAGAATTCGATTAACCTCTTGTGTCCTGAACATGGATCCCGTCCCCCAGGCTGGTGATGAAATGGCCCCCGGCGGCCATGCATAATTGCCCTCACCCTTGCCTCCCGCACAGAGCGGCAGGAGGGGGGCGCTCCGCGCACAGAGAGAGCCCAACATGACCGCGCAACCCCACCTAACATTCTCTCTCCTCGTCTCTGCCATTACCGCTAACTCAGCAGCCCGCATGCACGCAGTGTTCAAATGATTAAACTCATCAGCTTAAGTCCTCGCAGAGCGGCTGATGCCGCCGCCGGCCGCCGCTGTCGCTTTTTCTTCGTTTAACGCGAAGGACAAATGAGGGGAGAAGTGTTACAGAATGTCCCCCGGATAAAGAAGAGAATTATGTCCGCTGTTCGGAGATGCGGCGCCAAGCCTGATTGCCAGGCGGGGAGAGGGAGATGGAGGGAACGGGCTCTGATCATCAGAAAGACGTTTTCTGCGCCTCTCGAGCTGGTTTAGTGTAAGGGAAACAATGGGGTGTCACAGCTTCAGGAGTCGTTATAAAGTTCACCGGAAAGTCATTTTTTTTTTTTCTTGATTTTTATTTACATTTACACTTACATTTATTTTTATTTACACCTATTTTTGCTTTTTATTTACATATTAATTTATATTCATTTTTTTTTTTAAGCTTTATTTTTAACCACTTCAATACCAGGCTTAGTCTGGCGCTCCTACATGTAAAAATCATAATTGTTTTGCTACAAAATTACTCAGGTCCCCCAAACATTATATATGTTTTTTTTTTAGCAGAGACAGTAAGGAATAAAATGGCGGTCATTGCAACTTTTTATGTGTCACGGTATTTGCGCAATAATTTTTCAAACGTGTTTTTTTGGGGGGAAAAATAAAGTTTTGTGAACTATAGAAATAACAAAATTAGCCCATTTTTTTTGTGTAATGTGAAAGACGATGTTACGCCGAATAACTTGATATCTAACATGTTACGCTTTTAAATTGCGCACACTTGTGGAATGGTGCCAAACTTTGGTACTTAAAAACAGTGGCGTCACTAGGGTTGGTGTCACCGACCACCAACTATATTTCCCCCTCAGTGCAGACCCCCTCCTGCAGTATAGATCCCCCTCCCCCAGTACAGACCCCCCATCAATATAGACCCCCTCCGTCAGTATAAACCTTCACCTCAGTGCAGACACCCCCCAGCAGTGCAGACACCCCCCCCCCAGCAGTGCAGACACCCCCCCCCAGCAGTGCAGACACCCCCCCCCCCAGCAGTGCAGACACCCCCCCCCCCAGCAGTGCAGACACCCCCCCCCAGCAGTGCAGACACCCCCCCCCCAGCAGTGCAGACACCCCCCCCCCCCAGCAGTGCAGACACCCCTCCCCCCCAGCAGTGCAGAAACCCCTCCCCCCCAGCAGTGCAGACACCTCCCCATCAGTACAGACACCCCCTCAGTGCAGAACCCCCCCAGCATTAAAAAAAACCTCCCCCATCATTATAGACGCCCCCCTTACCTCACAGACCTCAGAACAGCAGATGCACACAGCGGTGTGTCCCTCGAGCGCGGGCTCCTCCTCCTCTGTGGATGTAAACAGAGAGGAGGGGGCGGCGGCTACGTTCCGCTCCACTGAGTGAGACAGCCATGGCACAGGGAAGCGAGCGGTGTTGGTGGTGCCGATACCCATGGGTGTCACCCCTCTGGCACCTAACTAGCAACAATGTAAAAAATAGGAAGATACTGCGCAGGTCTAATAAATGGAATAGTAATGACACTATAGAAAATATGTGGAAAATAATAATAAATAAAAAGAAAATAAAAAAATGCTGCTGCAACTTATATGTAAGATACACACACAAATACAATATAAAAAGGGAAAGCTGCGCTGCAAATTAAATCAACATAAATCATCAATTATGTTTCAAGTACACAAAAATCCCAGTGCAAAAACTGAAAAAAAGATTAGTGCAAAAAGTCCATATGAGATGTATCACAGAGGATTGCAAAAAGTGACAGGAAGTTCTCCGAATGGGTGAAGCAAAATATCCAGTTAAGAATCTTGTGAATCAGATGATAAATCCACCACCACTTATGTATCAGCTGCTTACCAGAACAAGAATAAAATCAAGCATGTAAGACATGGGTCTATAAGGGTCCTGGATAAGCTGCCACTCTCTCTCCTGTATCACCAATCCTCTATGTCAGACCAACTCTCTCCATAGATGCGACCCAGAGGAGAAAAACACTCTCATGGTGTAATAACGTTTTTAAAATATTTAATGTATAAAAGGTATTGCACTCACATGTAAACAGTATAAAAAGTGCGATCGATAATAGTATAGCCGGCCGGCTCTGCTGTCTGCTCGTCCTTCCGGGTAGACAGCGTGGATCGTGGTGACGTCAGCACGTCGCTCCTCCCTACGCCGTTTCGTCACAAGAATGACTTCTTCCAGGGGATACGCACTTTTTATACTGTTTACATGTGAGTGCAATACCTTTTATACATTAAATATTTTAAAAACGTTATTACACCATGAGAGTGTTTTTCTCCTCTGGGTCGCATCTATGGAGAGAGTTGGTCTGACATAGAGGATTGGTGATACAGGAGAGAGAGTGGCAGCTTATCCAGGACCCTTATAGACCCATGTCTTACATGCTTGATTTTATTCTTGTTCTGGTAAGCAGCTGATACATAAGTGGTGGTGGATTTATCATCTGATTCACAAGATTCTTAACTGGATATTTTGCTTCACCCATTCGGAGAACTTCCTGTCACTTTTTGCAATCCTCTGTGATACATCTCATATGGACTTTTTGCACTAATCTTTTTTTCAGTTTTTGCACTGGGATTTTTGTGTACTTGAAACATAATTGATGATTTATGTTGATTTAATTTGCAGCGCAGCTTTCCCTTTTTATACCTAACTAGCAACGCCACTGCTTAAAAATCTCCATAGGCGACGCTTTCATTTTAATTTTATTTTTACAGGTTTCCAGTTTAGAGTTTCAGAGAAGGTCTCGCTCTAACGCACGCGGTAATACCTTACATGTGTGATTTGAACGCTGTTTGCATATGCGGGCGTGACTGACGTGTGCGTTCACTTTTGTGTGCGCGCTACCGGGGACGGGGGCGCTTTACTTTTATTTTACTTTTTACATTGCATTACATATTGCTTGTTTGCAATCGCTCTTACCTAGTCGACCGCAGATTACTATGTGTGTGTGTGTGGCCCTTTAAGTGAGCTGCTAGATTACCTCTTCTCCTCCCGGGGATCACCATCCTAAAAACTGAGCGCTGAGAACGATCTGAACGCACATCTCCGTAGAGCCGCGAGGGACGTCACCTTTGGTTTCCGAGCCTTATGTGATCCTTATTAGAGAAATCCCGCTGCACGCGGGTTACGTTCTCTCCCGTTAATTCGGAGCGCTACCTCGGGTGCCCTTGTCATTTAGGCAGCCTCATTAGTTGTGTTGATTGTTATTAACGATGCCCGGAAAGTGACGGGGACCGTGTTTAGCTTGTAGATGCAGAAATACAGCCGGATTTTGTTTTGACTAATTGATTTAAAGTAAAGACTGTTTGTAACTCGGCTGGCACAGCGCGCTGGAAGACTGCCACTAATTAGGTGGTATTAGTCAATTAAAGAGCACACTTCGTTAAAATAAAGAAAGCAAGCCAAGAGTTTTAAACTAAAAGGGAGGCTCCTCTAGGGGGCCCCGGGTTTTCAAGGGCCATTGAGGGCTGCTGAGCGTACACGGCTAGGTCCGTTTATTCTCATGCTTAAAAACATTTATACATAACGGATATTAAGACTCTTAGGCCCCGTACACACGACCGAGGAACTCGACGTGCCAAACACATCAAGTTCCTCGGCGAGTTCAGTGTGGAAGCCGCCGAGGAGCTCGGCGGGCCGACTTTCCTCATTGAACAACGAGGAAATAGAGAACATGTTCTCTTTTCGGCCCGACGAGTTCCTCGACGGGTTCCTCGCTGAAAAGTGTACACACGACCGAGTTTCTGGGCAGAATCCAGCTCCGACCGAGTTTCTGGCTGAATTCTGCCGAGAAACTCGGTCGTGTGTACGGGGCCTCACACATACTTCTACATTGCTTCTAGAATGAATTCATGAAGGGTAAATGAAGGCACAATGGCTTACATTCTCGTATGAGTTACGCCAGCGTATCTCCAGATACGCCGGCGTATCTCCAGATACGCCGGCGTAACTCTGAGTTTGAGGCGTCGTATCTATGCGCCTGATTCTTAGAATCAGTTACGCATAGATTTGTATTAGATCCGACCGGCGTAAGTCTCTTACGCCGTCGTATCTAAGTTGCATATTTACGCTGGCCGCTAGGTGGCGCTTCCGTCGATTTACGCGTCGAATATGGTAATGAGCTAGATACGCCGATTCTCAAACGTACGTGCGGCCGGCGCATTTTTTTTTACGTCGTTTGCGTAAGGCTTTTTTCAGCGTATAGTTACCCCTGCTCTGAGGCGTACCAATGTTGGGTATGGACGTCGGAACAACGTAAAATTTATCACGTTTTACGTTGTTTGCGTAAGTCGTCCGTGAATGGGGCTGGACGTAAGTTACGTTCACGTCGACTAGGCATTGAGCGGGCGCAATTTAATTTGAAAAATCGACGTGATACTGAGCATGCGCGCGCATGAGCCGTTCGTTAAAAACGTCAATCACGTAGGGTCACGATACATTAACATAAAACACGCCCACACTAGCCTAGTTTGAATTACGCGGGGCTTACGCCGTATCGGATACACCACGCCGCCGTAACTTAGAGCGGAAAATGTTTCTGAATACGGGACCTGCCGCTCAAAGTTACGGTGGCGTAGTGTATCTGAGATACGCTATGCCCGCCTAAAGATAGGCGTTTTTTAGTGAATCTGGGCCAATGTATTTACCGTATATACTCGAGTATAAGCCGAGTTTTTCAGCACATTATTTTGTGCTGAAAATGCCCCCCTCGGCTTATACTCGAGTCACCTTTTTGCGCCTGATCTACCGGACTTTGGGGACCCGGTGCTGGCAGTAGGTCCCCTGGACCCCAAGCTTGGCACACATGTAGCCCCATGTTTTCTCTACAAGTGTGCAAAGTTTGTTGTCTGGGGGACCTACGGCCGGGGAGCACCGATTTTTCAAAGCCGCGCACCCCTTTCATAGACTCCCATGTTAAACGGTCATTTCTCCAGTGAATTTGGGGACCCAGTACCAGCCGGTCGTAGGTTCCCTGGACCCGGAACTTGGCACACATGTAGCCTCATTTCTCCTCTACAAGTGTGCAAAGTTAGTTGTCTGGGGGATCTAAGGCTGGGGAGCACCGATTTTTCAAAGCCGGGCACCTTTTCTATATATACTCCCATGTTAAACGTGTCTAGTCATGGGCACTGTGAAGCATGGGCACAGTGACGCATGGGCACAGTGAGGCATGCACATGGACACAGTGAGGCAAAGTGAGACATGCAGATGGACACCCTAGGCTTATACTCGAGTCTATACGTTTTCCCAGTTTTTTGTGGTAAAATTCGGTGCCTCAGCTTATTTTCGGGTCGGCTTATACTCGAGTATATACGGCATATAGCGCCGTCAATTTACGCAGCGCTTTACATATACAATGTACATTCACATCAGTCCCTACCCTCAAGGAGCTTACAATCTAAGGTCCCTAACTCGCATTCATATACAAGGGCCAATTTAGGCAGAAGCCAATTATCCTACCAGCATGTCTTTGGAGTGTGGAAGGAAACCGGAGTACCCGGAGGAAACCCATGCAGACACAGGGAGAACATGCAAACTCCAGGCAGGTAGTGTCATGGTCGGGATTCGAACCAGTGACCCTTTTTACTGCAAGGCGAGAGTGCTACTCACTACACCACTGTACTGCCCATCATGTACCTAATAAGCATGGACAATGTTAATATAGGGGGCTGCAGGTGTGACTCTTGGAAATGGCCAAAGAGTCAAGCCTCGTAGACACATACAGGTTTCCCGGCTGACTTTTTACCGCAGGGAAACCTAAGGGGAAGCGGAGAACCTACTCGGTCAGTCTTTCCCCCTACACACGGCCGGGTTTCCCGACAGGAAGACTGCCATAAGCGCTTTGGTCGGGAATCCCGGCTGTGTGTATGCTCCCCTGTAGGCTTTCCCTATACGAAAACTGCTGGGTTAAAAAACGCTGGGAATCCCGGCAGGAAAAAAGGAAACTTGTTCTAATTTTTCCCGCCGCGATTCCAGGCTGTTTTGCTGTCGGAAAAACTGCCATGGAGCGTACGCATGGCCAGTTCTCCCGGCCAAAACCCGGCATGGCAGTTTTCCCGACGGGAAAACTGGTTGTGTGTACGAGGCTTCACACAAAGTGTTCACTTTAGTTGGAGACTGCCAGTGTATTACATACAGAAGGTGTTTAGAGGCTGCTGATGTGTTACAATAAGTGGTCAGAGACTGCGGATGTGCTACAATAAGTGGTCATAGACTTCGGATGTGCTGTAGTAGGTGGTCAGAGACTACGGGTGCTACAAAAAGTGGTCATAGACTTCTGATGTGCTGTAGTAGGTGGTCAGAGACTGCGGATGTGCTACAATAAGAGGTTCTAGACTCCAGATACTCTGCAGTAGGTGGTCAGAGACTGCGGATGTGCTACAATAAGAGGTTATAGACTCCAGATACTCTGCAGTAGGTTGTCAGACTGCGGATGTGCTACAATAAGAGGTTATAGACTCCAGATACTCTGCAGTAGGTGGTCAGAGACTGCGGATGTGCTACAATAAGAGGTCATAGACTCCAGATTTGCTGCAATAGATGTTCAGAGACTGCAAAATGTGCTCCGATAAGTGGTCATAGACTCCAGATTTGATGTAATAGGTGTTCAAATTGTGGATGTGCTGCAATAAGTGGTCATAGACCCCCCAGATATGATGTAGTACAGGGGTGGCCCGCGGAGCCCTCTGATGTGGCCCGCGACCTCCTGCTCTGGGATAAAATAGAATACTGTTATAAAAGGTCAGTTTATTACTAAAATAACAGTGTATATATGGGCATATCTGTTCTGCAGTGGTTACTGGGCTGCTTTCAAACGAATCCGCAGATGCAGAGCAGTGCTGGCGCGGGTTACCTGCACAGAGCCTTTCTGAAATTGCACCACACCTGCAGAGTATAATTGAAGTCTATTGCAAAGTGCAGAAAAGCCAAAGGTGCACGCACGGCGCGAGTAAACCGCAGTGCATCAGTGTGGGCCCCTTTTACACAGTCAGTCCGACCAAATTGGACTATCCATTCACCTCTAAGGAGTGGCAGATGTAAACCAACCTGTGTCCTACCTCATATCCGATCTGGCTGTGTCTGCAATGCGGACACGGAACTGCCATCTGACCGCTTCGCTCATTGTGGCCCGTGACCATTTTTTTTTTCTCAAACAAAAAGTTTTTATTGAGCACAGAAAGTATTTGTACATACATGGTTCAGAGTAAAACAAGTACATAGGAACTACCAGCATCAACTTGCACAACATCAGCGTATAATACATCACATTCTAAAAGATGGCTACCCACTCTTCAATGCAAACAAATGAATACTCATGTTTTCCCCATATGTTCAGATCAGAAAATGACAACAATAACAGGTACTAGAACAATCGGTCATGTACCAGATCCAATGGGGTTAATCCGGCAGTATCCAACCATGGTGCCCACAATCTATCAAATTTACCCCTCTGTTGATAAGCTTTTCTAATCTGATGGTGTCACCCATTAGGGTAATCCATTCCTTTAACGTAGGGGGTTCTGTGGATTTCCAGTGTCTCAGGATCAATTTCCGAGCCTGGAAAAGGGCTCTTGCTACAGCCTGTTTATGGACGTCCTCCAGTGGGAGAGCGTCTAGTATATCTAACAAACAGCGTTTAGGTTCAGCTGGAATCTTAGTCTGAAAGACCCTAGTAAAAGTGTCCAATATAAGGCCCGTGACCAGTTACCAAGTCGATTAAGTGGCCCTCGCGCTTCAAAAGGTTGGGCACCTCTGCTGTAGTAGGTATTCAGAGACTGCTGTTGTGTTGAAATAAGTGGTCATGGACTCCAGATGTGCTGTAGTAGGTTTTCAGAGACTGCATGTGATCCAATAAGTGGTCATGGACTCCAGATGTGCTGTAGTAGGTTTTCAGAGACTGGATGTGCTCCAATAAGTGGTCATGGACTCCAGATGTGCTGTAGTAGGTTTTCAGAGACTGGATGTGCTCCAATAAGTGGTCATGGACTCCAGATGTGCTGCGGTAGGTGGTCAGAGACTGCGAATGTGCTCCAATAAGTGGTCATGGACTCCAGATATGCTACAGTAGATGTTCAGAGATGAGACTATGAATGTTCTCCAAAAAGTGGTCGTAGACTCTGGATTTGATGTAATAGGTGTTCAGAGATTGCGGATGTGGTGCAATAAGTGGTCATAGACTCCAGATGTGGTGTTGTAGGTGTTCCAGAGACTTCTGATACGCTACAATAGTGGTCATAGACCGTAGACTCCAGATGTGGTGTAGTAGGTACTCAGAACAGAAACTACTGATGTGCTAAAATAGGTGGGCATTATTTAGGTGGTCAGAGACGGCAAATGCGGTACATCAAGTGGTGAAAGATCACAGTAGTGCTGTAGTAGGAGGTCGGAGACAACAAGACTGTTACAATGCTTTATGTAGACTTTTGGAGTATAAACTTTGTTTAAAGGCACAAAGACGGTCGTCCTAAGCTTGGCTTCACTCTACTTTGGGTCAGTGGAAATTGAAATGTGTTTTTTTTACAGCTTGTATATTCAGTGTTTCAAGTTCGTGTGATTTGTATTTTTTTTTATACAGTTAGGAAAGCCTTATGCCGTGTGCACACGATCGGAAATTCCGACAAGAAAACCATGGATTTTTTTTCCGACGGAATTTGGCTCAAACTTGTCCTTGCATACACATGGTCACACAAATGTCGGAAATTCTAAACGTCAAGAACGCGGTGACGTGCAACACTTTGACGAGCCGTGAAAAATTAAGTTCAATGATTCCGAGCATGCGTAGGATTTTTGTGCGTTGGAATTGCATACAGATGATCGGAATTTCCGACGAGAACTTTTTCTGTCGGAAAAAAATTGAGAACCAGCTCTCAAATTTTTGTTGGTCGAAAATTCCGACAGCAAATGACCGATGGAGCATACATTCCGGTCGGAATTTCCAACAAAAAGCTCCCATCGAACATTTGATTTTCGATCGAGTGTACGCGGCATTGGAACCTCTTTCAGGTTTTATAGCGGGCTTCGCTCTCACTTTAATTCAGTCATTCTCAACCACAATTCACTAGAGCTTCCTAAGAGGTTGCTAGGGGTTCTATAAGCTATGATAGGTCAATCTTGCATTCCTATCTGATGGTGCCTACATAGTTGTGTCCAGTGCCACTTGGCAGAGCCAGCAGCATGACACCAACCAACCTTTTTTTAAGCTAGCTGGAAGAGTGGCATTCTGACCCCCTATGCAATGAGAATATTTGTTACATTGGTAGTCACACCAATAGAAGTAATTTTTTTGCCACGGATTCCTGAGACTAAAAAACTAATTATGTCAAGGATTCCTCTGGGGTATATGGGTTGAGAAGAGTTGCTTTGTCTACCGTGATCCTGCAATTTAGGGCCAGATCCACAGCCGCCGAGCGCAACTTAACTTTTCAGAGTTAAGTTACACTGCCGCAAATCTCCCAAGTTAGGTGCCGATCCACAAAGCACTTACCTGGAAATTTGCGGCGGTGTAACTTAACTCCGTCCGGCGCAAGGCGTTCCTAATACAAATGGGCGATTCCCATTTAAATTAGGCGCCCTCCCGCGCCGGACGTACTGCGCATGCTCCGTCTGGTAAATTACCCGACGTGCATTGCGCTAACAGACATCGCTCCGACGTCATTTGCTTAGACGGTAACGTAAATGGCGTCCAGCGCCATTCACGGACGTCTTACGCAAACGACGTAGAGTTTGAATTTTCGACGTGGGAACGACGGCCATACTTAATAGGGCTTAGTCAAATAGGACTCAGCCCTATTTTTACACGGCGTAACTCGACGTAAACGATGTAGAATTAGCGCGACGGTTCCGTCGGAAAGTTCGTGGATCGCCGTAAGTGTTCATTTGCATATTCTAGGCTGGCCGCAATGGCCTCGCCACCTAGCGGCCAGCCTAGAATTGCATCCTTAAGATCCGACAGTGTAATTCAATTACACATGTCGGATCTTCTGTCTATCTCTTGGAAACTGATTCTGTGGATCAGTTCCAAAGATAGAAACAGGGATACGACGGCGTATCAGTAGATACGCCGTCGTATCCCTTTTGTGGATTACCCCCTTAGATCTTTATCCAGTGACTTATTCTAGTTCAGTCTTTCGCAGCAAGGGCTCTGTGGAACCTTAGGCTTCCTCCAAAGGTTGCTAGGGCTTTCTTGAGAAATGAACAACCTCTGCCTCTCAGGTTACCACGGACACCATTGATCTTTTTAGCTATCTGTAAGAGCCGGTTCACAGCCGCCTGACGAGTTGCGTCCCATTCTATGCAATAGAACCGTTCTAACTTGCGTCGCTCCGACTTAGAAAAAGGTTCTTGTACGACTTCGGGGGCGGCTCGGGGCGATTAGCATTGACTTCTACACAGAAGTCATTTTGCTAATCACCTCTGAAGTCGTCTTCAGGACGACTTGAAGAGTCCCCCCCTGAAGTCATGCCGCCGCAGTGTGAACCGGCTCTAAGAGGGGGAATTCTCAATGACCACACATGTAAGGATCATTCACCCTAATGACCATCACACTAATGTTCTGTAAATTGTAGATATATAGGTGGATTCAGAAAGACTTAGGCCGGTGTATCAGTAGATACGCCGGCCTAAGTCTGAATGTTCGCCGACGCAAATTTAAGCGTATTCTGGTAACCAGATACGCTTAAATTAGGCTCAGATACGAGCGGCGTAAGTGTCTTACACCATCGTATCCTAAAGTGTAATTTTTAGGCTGACCGCGGTCGGCCTAGAATATGTAAATGAGTAGATACGCCGATTCACGAACGTACGCTTGCCCGACGCAGTAAAGATACGCCGTTTACGTAACGCATTTTCAGGCCTAAAGTTATTCCATCAAATAGCTGGAAAAGTAATGTTAAGTATGGCCATCGTTCCCGCGTCGAAATTTGAAAATTTTACGTCGTTTGCGTAAGTCGTCCGTGAATAGGGCTGGACGTAATTTACGTCCACGTCGAAACCAATAGGACCGTGCGGCGTACTTTGCCGCAATGCACACTTGGATATGTACACGGACGGTACATGCGCCGTTCGTAAAATACGGCAATCACGTCAGGTCACCCTCCATTACCATAAAACACGCCCCCTCAGCCGAATTTGAATTAGGCGCGCTTACGCCGGCCCGATTTACGCTACGCCGCCGTAACTTAGCAGGCAAGTACTTTGTGAATCATGTACTTGCCTCGCTAACTTACGGCAGCGTAGTGTAAACACGATACACTACGCCGCCGCAAAGTTAAGGCGGTCTTTCTAAATCCACCTACTAGTAATCGTTAGTAGGGGGTCCCCTGGAACTGGGGAGATATTTTAAAGGTTCCTCTGTGATAGAAAAGTTGAGAGGGGCTGTTCTAGATCAGTGGTATCCAAACTGCAGCCTGGGGGCCGGATGTGGCCCTTTGCTTGCCTTAATCTAGCATTTGGAGCATTATTCCTTTTACTGACACCAATGATGGGTACCATTTACTTAGTCACATAGTTAGGTTGAA
The DNA here is from genome assembly GCF_905171775.1 of Rana temporaria. Lineage (NCBI taxonomy): Eukaryota > Metazoa > Chordata > Amphibia > Anura > Ranidae > Rana > Rana temporaria. The sequence goes on along the minus strand of NC_053489.1, from coordinate 24,451,833 downwards.
AAAAGTCCATCCAGTTCAACCATAAATAAAATCATACAATCCCATATACCCACAGTTGATCCAGAGGAAGGCGAAAAACCCCAGCAGAGCATGATCCAATTTGCTACAGCAGGGGGGAAAAATTCCTTCCTGATCCCCCGAGAGGCAATCGGATATTCCCTGCATCAAATTTACCTATAAATGTTAGTACCCAGTTATATTCTGTACATTTAGGAAAGTATCCAGGCCTTTCTTAACCACTTAAGGACTGGACCAATATGCTGCTAAATGACGCAATGGGTTTTTACAATTCGGCACTGCATCGCTTTAACAGACAATTGCGCGGTCGTGCGACGTGGCTCCCAAACAAAATTGGCGTCCTTTTTTCCCCACAAATAGAGCTTTCTTTTGGTGGTATTTGATCACCTCTGCGGTTTTTATTTTTTGCGCTATAAAAAAAAATAGAGCGACAATTTTGAAAAAAATTCAATATTTTTTACTTTTTGCTATAATAAATATCCCCCCAAAAACATATATATATAAAAAAAAATTCCTCAGTTTAGGCCGATACGTATTCTTCTACCTATTTTTGGTAAAAAAAATCGGAATAAGCGTTTATCGATTGGTTTGTGCAAAATTTATAGCGTTTACAAAATAGGGGATAGTTTTATTGCATTTTTATTAATTTTTTTTTTTTTTTTTTACTACTAATGGCGGCGATCAGCGATTTTTTTCGTGACTGCGACATTATGGCGGACACTTCGGACAATTTTGACACATTTTTGGGACCATTGTCATTTTCACAGCAAAAAATGCATTTAAATTGCATTGTTTATTGTGAAAATGACAGTTGCAGTTTTGGAGTTAACCACAGGGGGCGCTGAAGGGGTTATGTTTCACCTAGTGTGTGTTTACAACTGTAGGGGGGTGTGGCTGTAGGACTGACGTCATCGATCGAGTATCCCTATAAAAGGGATCACACGATCGATACGCCGCTACAGTGAAGCGCGGGGAAGCCGTGTTTACATACGGCTCTCCCCGTTCTTCAGCTCCGGGGAGCGATCGCGACGGAGCGGCTATAAAGGAAGCCTATAGCTATAGCCGCGCCGTCGTCCAGGATCGCTCCCCGAGGGAATCCGACCGCCGCAAGTACCGGGGGGGGGGGGGTCCCGATCGGACCCCCCACCCACGTCTAGGCAGGGACGTACAGGTACGCCAATGTGCCTGTACGTGCCATTCTGCCGACGTATATGTACATGCGGCGGTCGGGAAGTGGTTAAAGCAATCTACTGATCTTGCAAGAACCACCTCTGAAGGGAGTCTGTTCCACATTTTCACAGCTCTTACTGTGAAGAAATCTTTCCGTATTTGGAGATGAAATCTTTTTTTCCTCTAGACGTAAAGAGTGCCCCCTTGTCCTCAGTGTTGACCGTAAAGTGAATAACTCAACACCAAGTTCACTATATGGACCCCTTATATATTTGTACATGGTGATCATATCCCCCTTAATCTCCTCTTCTCAAGAGTGAATACATTCAGTTCTTCTAATCTTTCCTCATAGCTGAGCTCCTCCATGCCTCTTATCAGTTTGGTTGACCTTCTCTGCACTTTCTCCAGTTCTCCGATATCCTTTTTGAGAACTGGAGCCCAAAACTGAACTGCATATTCCAGATGAGGTTTTACTAATGATTTGTACAGGGGCAAAATTATATCTCTGTCTCTGGAGTCCATACCTCTCTTAATACAATTACTCTCTTAATTTCTCCTACTGATACCAACAATGGGACTATATTCCTCTCACAAGAACCGATGATGGGGCATGACTTTATCCCTCTGATGTCGGGACATGTTCTACTCCTATGACCAAAGTCTGGCCCCCCTAAAGTCCGAAGGACAATAAACTGGCATTTTGTTTATATCGGCTTTCCTCAAACTTTTTTGCCTCTAAAGGAAACCCTTGAAATAATTTCAGGTCTCAGGGAACCCCTGCTAAGAACTTCTAGGGGCCATTAGGAAATTTCCCTTTACAGGGATGATCAGTGGGAAGAATAGTCACCCTTACAGACAGATAAAAAGGTCATTAGTGTCATACTACTAGTTTTAAAAAGTGGCAATGGGCCTGGAACTATAAAGGCACCATCATATGGGGGGGTTAATCATCCACAGCTTAAAGAACCCCAATGCGACCTCTTGAGGAGCCTTATGCCGCGTATACACGATCGGAATTTCCGACAACAAAACTGTGAATTTTTTTCCGACGAATGTTTGCTCAAACTTGTTTTGCATACACAAGGTCACACAAATGTTGTCGGAAATTCCAATCGCCAAGAACGCGGTGACGTACAACACTACAACGAAAAATTTAAGTGGGGGTTCACCCTAAATTTTTAATTTTTTTTCTAACATGCCATCTAGCATACTAGCGCGAGCTACAGTATGCCTTTATTTTATTTTTTTGCGCCGTACTCACTGTTTAATCCTGTAGTTAAGTTTCAGTCTAGTAGGCGTTCCTATGCAGAGGGGAACATGATTGACGGCCGGCTATGGCGCGTCACGCTTCACGGAAATAGCCGCAATAGGACTTGGCTCTTCACGGCGCCTGCGCAGTCAGCTCCTAGTCTGTGCGCAGGCGCCGTAAAGCGCCGCGAAGAGCAGAGTCCTACTCGGGAAGCGTGACGCGCCATAGCTGGCCGTCAATCATTGTCCCCTCTGACTAGGAACGCCCATTCCCCGCGGGGAGTCTGAAACTTATCTCCGGGATTAAACAGTGAGTACGGCGCAAAAAAAAAAAAGGCATACTGTAGCTCACGCCACTATGCTGTATTTCATGGTAGAAACTTGCATTTTAGGGTGAACCACCGCTTTAAGTTCAATGATTCCGAGCATGCGTAGGATTTATGTGTGTCGGAATTGGATACACACGATCGGAATTTACGTCAAGAACTTTTGTTGTCGGAAAAATTGAGAACCAGCTCTCAAACATTTGTTATCGGAAATTCCGACAGCAAATGTCTGATGGAGCCTACACACGGTCGGAATATCCGACCATAAGCTCACATCGAACATTTGTTGTCGGAAATTCTGATCGTGTGTACGCGTCATCGGTTGAGAATGGCTGGTTTTACATATTTGGCACTAGTCATTGTTCAGTCTTCCGAGTTCACACCGTCCATTCTGACTGATAAGAGCATTTCCGCTTCGGTTATGTACATTTCCCAGTCTGTCTGGGATTACGGCCCCTGATGCATTTATGTTCCCGCAGCCTTGACTAAATTGTCTTTCTCCTTTTAAGCTTCTGTATATCTCTTTGTATTATTACATTGCTTTTATATTATTACAGGCAACACATTTATTTTAATATAATGCTTTTATATTATAGCAATGTTTTTTTTTATTTTTATATTATTATTAAAACCGTGCCTTTTATTTCATTATAGAGAGTGTTTTTTCTTTGCAAGCAATGTTCTTATTTGTAACACTTTGATGATAATGTGTTTCAGGTGAGAGATCATTCATCTCCTTTGTAGTAGTGAAAAGATCTTACAGAAACCTTGGCATAAACAAAGGCTGCCATAGCTGTTCTGCTTCTGAAACTGCTGTTTACCTGGCTATTATGCTGACCCGAGTCCTCTTTGAGTCATTAATGTGGCACCTTTCACCTGGCATGCAGAGAGATGTCGCTGCTCTCTGTCTGTATATAAATCTATCACCTCCAAAACTCCGGGGGGCAACCAAATGGAAGCGCAACCACACAGGAAATCCCAGATCGATGAAGTCAGATCACATCCAACTTTTTAAATCCAGATATAGCACAATGAAACCCCTTCTAATGTTTCCACCAGTATGGGCTCGTTCACAGTAATCAAGTCTATTAGCCAGGTTCAGAAAGACTTAGGCTGGCGTATCAGTAGATACACCAGCCTAAGTCTGAATTTGCGCCGGCGCTAATTTAAGCGTATTCTGATAACCAGATACGCTTAAATTAGGCTCAGATACGAGCGGCGTAAGTGTCTTACACCGTCGTATCCTAAAGTGTAATATTTAGGCTGGCCGCTAGGTGGCGCTTCCATTGCGGTCGGCGTAGAATATGTAAATCACTAGATACGCCTATTCACGAACGTACGCCCGGCCGACACAGTACAGATACGCCGTTTACGTAACGCATTATCAGGCCTAAAGTTATTCCATCAAATAGCTGGAATAGTAATGTTAAGTATGGCCGCCGTTCCCGCGTCGAAATTCGAAAATTTTACATCGTTTGTGTAAGTCGTCCGTGAATAGGGATTTACGTCATTTACGTCGAAACCAATAGGACCGTGCGGCGTACTTTGCCGCAATGCACACTGGGATATGTACACGGACGGCACATGCGCCGTTTGTAAAATACGTTAATCACGTCAGGTCAACCCCCATTAACATAAAACACGCCCCCTTAGCCTATTTGAATTAGGCGCCCTTACGCCCGCCCGATTTACGCTACGCCGCCGTAACTTAGCAGGCAAGTACTTTGTGAATCATGTACTTGCCTTGCTAACTTGCGGCGTAGTGTAAATGCCATACGCTACGCCGCCGCAACTATGCGCCCGCCATCCTGAATCTAGCTATATATTGGGTGTAGCCTTTTAGATCAGGGGTGTCAAACTCAATTTTATCGTGGGCCGCATGGGCATTATGATTGCCCTCAAAAGGGCCGGTTGTATCTGTAAGATTAGATGTCCAGCGCATCCCCTTCCCATATACTAGATGCCAAGAGCCACCCCACCATCAGAAGTTGAGTCCCCCACTCTCCCTTACATCACAGTGCACCCCCCTTTCCTTATGCTGCTGCTGGGAGAAACGCGAGCTCTTCTGCAGCTGCAGGAGAAACGCGAGGGCCACATGAAATGGCCTGGAGGGCCGGACTCGGCCTGCGAGCCTTGTGTTTGACACCTCTGTTTTGGAGGAGTGGTGCTAAGCAGGGGCTGCAGTGGGCTTTTCCTGGGTTTAATAAAGTTGGATATAATCTGGCATAGTTGGTGTGCAACCTTTTGCTTCACTATTGAATGCATTAACGCCGAAAAAACGCATCGGTGTGAATGGAGCCTAAAGTAGAACCATAGGCAAACTCTTTATTTTTCACATTTTTGATAGAGCAAGTGAGGGTTATAACTAGAGTTGCATCGATAATACTGTTTTAAAGTGGCTGTAAACCCACTTTTCAAAAAAAAAAAAACACCACCTGCAAGACAAAGGCCATAATGAGCTAGTATGCATAGCATACTAGCTCATTATGTAATACTCACCTCAGATCGAAGCCCCTGCAGCTGTCCTCGTACACTGCTCCAGTGGCCGACATCTCTTCCGGGGGTTACTTCCGGGTATCGCAGCTCCGGCCGCCAGTCACGGCACAGCCTCCTTTAGAAGCGGCACGATCGCCGTTTCTAAAGTGCGCCTGCGCCGTTATCTACGGTGCATGCGCCGTAGACATCGGCGCCCGTCATTATTGTAAATATCTTCTAACCCGTGCAGGTTTAGGAGATATTTCAAGCACCTCCAGGAAAGCCTTAATCTAGGCTTACCCGTAGGTAAAAGTGGTTGTAAAGGCTGTCGGCTGTTTTATTGAAATCTACACAGGGAGATGGGTGCCCCCCCCCCCCCCCGATCGTCCCTGATGGCCCAGGTATCAGAGCAAGCATCGGAGCATTTGCAAGTACTCGTGTAAATGCTCGTTATTGGCACCGATACTAGTATTGGTATCGGTTAGATTTTTTTTCTCATCACCTGTGTTGTCCTATTGCAAAAATTTCCCTTCACTTCCTGTTCAATAGCCAAACAGGAAGTAAAAGGGAAACCCTGCAAATTAACAGAATTCCTTGAGGACCCCCAGGTTACCAGAACTAGTGTCCCCATTGGATTTTCCCTCTATTACTTTTCTGGGGATAACCCAAAATATGGGATTTTTTTTTTCTACTTTCAAGGATAAGGGTAAACAGGAGAAATAGAGAGGGAGAATCTCCATAACAGCAACGACAGCAATGAAAACAGACAGGGGTTCTAATCCCTCTCCACTCCATTTAAAGTGTACAAAAAAAGTTTTGCCTTTAGTTATACTTTTAAGCTCCACTGCAATGCATCTCTGTTGACAGGTGCTTTGGGATGTTATTCATGACACCACATTGCCCCAGCACTTAATGTGTGTAACGAAACGTCCCACACTCCGCTTGAGTGTTTTCGTCATATACCACTTCCTCCCAGTCTGAATATAGATATCAGATATTCCAACCACTCGCAAGCACAAAACAAGGTGATACTTGTTTAGTTGCTGAACATGGACTGTTTATTAGAACCAAAATACAAGTCTTGTATGCAGTTAAAGAGGAGGTTCCCCCCTCCTGCTCCTATTACTCTAACAATACACCTGTAACCAGAAACATGTATTAACATGAGCTAATTAACTAATTCCTTAAAGCACCTGATGTGACTCCATGCCCTACAGGTCAGACTTGTTGTCACAGAGCTTCACACAGTAGATGATACATTATCATAAGTATAAACACATGACACCTTCACACAAAAGCAGGAACTCCAGCAGGAGTCGGCCCGGCTCTTAAATTGTACAGAGGCCAATGTGATCAGCTCTCTCAACTAACATGTTGAGTTCAAAATCAAACAAACCAAGAATAGTCTTTATATCCTGGGAGATATTGTGTATACATATTACTGTCCCATTTTAAGTAATCCAAGACATATTTTCGCAGTCACTCTGTGCCATCATGGCACAGGGTGACTTAGACATAAGAGGTGCATGGGGAGCCGAAACAAGGGTTTCCCAACCTCTCCAAGGGATTCTGGGTTCCATGGGCCCTCTCGTCACAATGTGCATTTCCGCATGTTGTGTTGACACGCACATTTCCACAACAACATGGTGTGCATAAGTCCAAAACCATGTGCGGGCACGTTCGTTCTTTCATCCATTTATGGTCGCTGATGGCCCATTCTAAGAGAAGCGCAGTCTGTCTTAAAGTGGAACTAAACCCATCAATTTAATGGTTCCAAAAAGCAGCTATGTTCCCGGCACGCAATAAATGTTAACTGTCAATTTTGGTTGTGCTCTCCAACAAACTGTCAAACCATCAAATAGATGTCATAACTGATCACATGTGCTGCACCATGGCACTTACAGATCAAACAGATGCCAATATGGCAGCTTCCATTGCTTAAAAAGGATTAGTTCCACTTTAACGCTGCAACTCACAAGCAGCAATGCAACAGAAGACTGTAGTCTGAATGATCTCTAATCTGAAACGTGTTCTGAGTCAATGACTGAAAGAATCGGAAGTCGGAATTTCAGCCAGGAAAGAAGCTTTTTTAAGAAAGACCAGTCAGCAGTGGGCGCCTCCATGTCTCTAATTTATAAAAGGTTGCCTTTAAATGGAATCTGTCATCGAAAAGAAAAAGTGCATTTGGGCACGCAGCAGTAACGTCATGGAGGATCCCAACCCAAAGGGTGCACCTTCTAATGGCTGGGGCAGCATGACGAGAATTCTGGTGGTGCTCCCTCTGCTTTGGAGATCCTGGGATCGATGACATCACAGTGAGCGTTTCGACTTGCCTGTGTCCTTCCAGAACTGAAGAATTGAGTTCTTGATGGAGACCATCTTTAATTTTTCAATGCAACATTATACACCATGAGTTTCATACATATCTATGGATGCGTGTTTTCATAAGTGTGGCATCCCGTTCTTTTCTGATGGACCCCCAGCACATGCCAACACCGTAATTTGTCAATCTTGACCCTTCCACAGAGCAAAACGCAGACATGTGACCACACATACGTTGTGGTGAGCTGCGTTGGTCTAACATGAAAGAAAATGTGTGAGATGCTGAGATTCCTGTGCTTATTTAAACCATCAAATGTAGGAAGTCTCCAAAGCTTGCCGAGGCATCTCCCAACACGACCAGATCCCAGTCAATGATGCCAAAGAATGAATCCAAATATAAACATATAAGAACACTGTAAGGTGAGAGAGTCCCACAAAAATGTTTTATAGTTCACAATTCGACAATAAAAAACACAATTGGGGGGCTGCAACACTCCCCCCTTCATCACGACTACAAAACTGAAAAAATATATATGCAAAGAGTAAACTGCACATCCATACATCAATATGCAAAACTGAAAGAGCAAATTGCATAAAAACGTGTTTCATTGTGTATTAATGAAACATTAAAATTTTTCCTAATTCTTCTGGTGTCCATTTGTGTGTTTATGTTTGGATCCATTCTCTGGCACTTCTTGAAGGCCTGCTTGCGTAGTTCCCAACTGTGATTTCAAGGGAATGTCCCTGATTTGGAGAAATGTCCCTCTTTCCTCCTCATTTTTCCCTCATTTTGGTCTGATCTCTATAGTTGTATATAAAATGCACTTTTTATCTTTCAAAAAGTGTTTCCCAGAGCTAAACCTTTCATCCAAACTCTAAACTGCTGCATTTGTACATTTTAAAAGCCAATATGAATAGTAGTGGTAAAAAAAAAAAAATCCTTGTAGATTTAAAGGGGTTGTAAAGGTTCAATTGTTTTTCCTAAATAGCGTCCTTTACCTCAGTGCAGTCCTCCTTCACTTACCTCATCCTTCCATTTTGCTTTTAAATGTCCTTATTTCTTCTGAGAAATCCTCACTTCCTGTTCTTCTGTCTGTAACTAAACACAGTAATGTGAGGCTTTCTCCCTGGTGTGGAGTGTCATGCTCGCCCCCTCCCTTGGACTACAGGAGAGTCAGGACGCTCTCTACGTGGCAGATAGAGAAAGGAGTTGTGTGTTAGTGGGTGTCCTGACTCTCCTGTAGTTGAAGGGAGGGGGCGAGCACGACACTCCATACCAGGAAGAAAGCCATGCATTACGGTGGTGAGTTACAGACAGAAGAACAGGAAGTGAGGATTTCTCGGAAGAAATAAGGACATTTAAAAGCAAAATGGAAGGATGAGGTAAGTGAAGGAGGACTGCACTAAGGTAAAGGAAGATATTTAGGAAAAAATATTGTACCTTTACAACCCCTTTAACCTTTTTTGGGGGGTAATTCTCCTTTAAAGGGGTGTGGCAGGGGGTGTGTCCTATGCCTGCATACATTTGTTAGTAGGTGTCCCTCATTCCAATCTCAAAATGTTGGGAGGTATGCAATTTGTGATGGGAGATGCCTCACCGAGTCATTGAGCTTACTTGAAAACGTCGTACTTTTGATTGAATAAGCATAGGAATCTCAGCAACTCAATTTTTTTTTCCATGTTTGCCCAATGCCACTCACCACAATGCATGTTTATGTGGGTAGGCGTGGTTTAGGCAATGCTTTGATTGCATTGATTCTTGTTTAGTCTCCAAAGGAAAAGGATGGGGTAACTCCACCTTTTAGAGCATGTTGCATTTTACTCCCTGTATTACGGGGAGCCAGGGATCACCAACCAGCCTCTTGTTAAAGGGGTTGTATAGGTAAATGTTTTTTTACCTTAATACATCCTTTGCATTAAGGTGAAAAAACATCCGACGGTACCGCGCGCCCCCCCCCCCCCCGGAACCCCAGTTTTACTTACCTGACCCCTCGAAAGTCCCGCGCGCGTCCATGTGATCGTCTTCGGTTCCCAGCCTGGCAGTTGATTGACTAGGCTGGACGGATTGATAGCAGCGCAGCCATTTGCTGGCGCTGCTGTCAATCACAGCGGATGACGTGGCACCCTGGGGGGCTGGGCCGAGTAATACAGTCGGCGGCTATGCCCGCTGCTGTATCACGGGAGCATGCTCGCAAAAGCTTTCCACCAAAAAAACTGACAGGGGCCTTACAGGAAAATTTGCAGCTTTCTTTAGTGAAGCAAAAACAAACTGTCCTAAGATCTAGTATTCCGAAAACAATTTTATGACTCACCACCAGATTACCAGTCCCACACCTGGGATAAGGTTCCCATCTGTATCATGGTGCAAGAAAAGCCACAGGAGTTCAGGAAACCAAGTCCCAGTATCCCAGACAAGTCTACACCTTCTCACAGCTGTGAACTACTCTTCTCCATCTCACAGACAGGTGCTGACTCCTTCCTCCTTTTCAGCCCCCCCCCCCCTTTGCAGCTAGGTTAACACTTTCAGAACCAGAGTCCCTGTAATCAGGGTTGGAGGTTCTTTTCCACCCAAAGTCTCTCCAAGTCTCTGAATTCCGGGTCACAAATGAGGACTTACCAATCCTGAGAGAACTGTAAATCAGTCCTCTCCTCTCCAACCAGCCTACCCTGGAACCCCCTCACCCTTCATGAGTGAGAACCCATGAGTACTCAAAAACGTCTCTCAGATTGTCCCCCCTTAAAGCGGAGATCCGCCATTATTTTATTTTTTTTATTAGTCAGCAGCTACAAACACTGCAGCTGCTGACTTTTTTTTTTTTAAATAAGGACACCTACCTGTCCAAGAGCGCCCGCGATGTCGGCACCCAAAGCCGATCTCTGCCTCGGCTCTCAGATGCTGCCACCGCCATCTTCGGTAAGGGAATAAGGAGGCGAAGTCTTGCGGCTTCACTTCCTGGTTCCCTACTGCGCATTTGTGACTCGCGCTGCGCAATGCCACTGGTCCCTGCTGTCTTCTGGGACCTGTAGTGATATGAAAAAGGTATAGTGTCCAGTAGATAATTGATATCTTAGGTGTTATTAGTATGATGACTCTAAATTAGGTTGTTCAGCAGCAACACACAGGCTCTCCAGAGAAAACATTTTAATTAACTTCCAATAACAAACAAAGTCCAAATTCCGCAGATGATACAAAATCCAACAGAGTAATTCCAAGTCTCATCTTAGAGAATATATATTCTGATCCCTTCCAGACCAACATACATGCAGAGAGTACATAGGGAAAATATTCTCTAAGTGACAAGACTGAACTCCCAGATTATATTTCCTATTCACTGAATAGCTGAGCAATTTGATTGGCCGTCTTTGATCTACATCCTGTCTTTCAGAGTGACAGGTAAATGACCCCAGCCGGAGTCACTAATTAGTATGCATCCTTGCATACTAATAAGCTCCCTCTAATAAGTAATTAGATTAATGGTTTGATGTGTAAAATAGACTTCATCCTGTCTCTTTGCATATTGACAATCGACAAGCCTCTTTTGAAGTGTAACTTGTAATTACAGGTTTGAAATCTGGCCTGGTCAATTTTGGACTTACACTATATATAATAAATAAATATATATATATATATATATATATATATATATATATATATATATATATATATATATATATATATATATATATATATAAATTACAACATCCCACATAAATCGGCCAACATATTACAACATATATTACAACAGGACCCGTGTGTCTCCCAGAAGACAGCGGGGGGGCGCCGGACGTGGCGTAGATTCCCGCAGATAATGCGGGGATCTATGCCCCGGAAGTGGGTGTAAATACCTGTCTTGGGTATCTGCTCCCCCCTGAAAGTTGCCAAACGTGACACCCGAGGGGGAGGAATCCGGACAGCAGAGGTTCCATTTTTGTGTGGACCTCCGCTTTAAATAGAGACCACAACTCAAATAGCAGGGAAACATTCAACCACCCATATTTAGGGAGTAACATGGTTTCAAGCTGACCCCCCCATACCCAAACCGATGCCCCCTCTGTGAGTGCATTTATTGATTTTTTTTGCAAATGGTGGGCTTCACGCAGCGCAGAAGTCCCACTGCAAGGAATTTGATTTCCTTTTCCCTGGAATTTAACTTTAAAAGTGTAAAATAAAAAAAAACACAGCTGCTTAGTGACGGCATAAATGTTCACAGTATCTGCGGTGTCTCACAATGCTTTGATCTTGCTATGTAAGTGACAGGTCCCCTTTAAACGCTCTTATCACAATAGCGGGATAAAATCCGGTGTTGTATTGCAGTAATTGTCATGTTTTGCTGATGCAATTTAGAAGATGTTTGACTAATCTCTAGAACCTTGACTTTAAATATTGTTTTCTCTTTGTGATAATTCAAAGTTTTTATATAGTAAATGATTTGTTGTGGGGGATCTTTTTTTTTTTTGGAAGCGCGTAGATCGGAGGAGACCGCGGAAATTCTCAGCGCCGGTGTCGATTCTGGGGTTTCCATGGCGATAGAATCTTAAGTGTTCACCTGAACGCAGCCATAGGATAAATGTGTAATCGGCAAGGGGCACGTCGTGCCGTCTGCCGCCGCGCACAGCTCAGAAAAGTAACATGACGTGTCGGTTACAATGCAGGAAATGTATTCTATAATTGTCTCCTGCTTTATTGTGAATCATTCATCGCATCTAATTAGGGTGCAATTTTTATATTTTAAAGCGCAACTGTCACTTTTTTTTGTTTTTTAATTAGACAAACTAAAAGTAGAATTCTCTATCAAAACGTTTTTACCTTTCTCGATCTCGTCTCCTATTCCGGTTTTTACACCACTTACAGCTACAGTGCGTGTCTCTTCTACTTCTTGTTGCACGACAGTGGTCAGGCAATTGGCAACAGCGTTGTCAGCCTGCCGTCTGCACCCCTTCGGTTGGCCACTGGGCTCTCTATCACGTGTGGCAAAATAGGAAGCGGCTGCATCTCACGTGGGCTCTAAGTAATGTTTTTTATTGGAATATGAAAATATCCAAAATGACATCGGCAGTGGTCAAGGTAGACGTGTTTCACACAACAGAAATGGCTTAATCATTAATGATACTGTTTACTGATACATTTCTGTTGTGTGAAAAGCGTCTACTTTAACCACTGTTGATGTCCTCTATTGGAATATGAAAATATCCAAAATGACACCAGAGGACATCAGCAGTGTTCAAGGTAGACGTGTTTCACACAACAGAAATGGCTTAATCATTAATGATACTGGTTATTACTGTTTACTGATACATTTCTGTTGTGTGAAACATGTCTACCTTGACCACTGCTGATGTCCTCTATTGGAATATAAAAATATCCAAAATGACACCAGAGGACATCAGCAGTGTTCAAGGTAGACGCGTTTTACACAACGGAAATGTATCGTTAAACAGTAATAAACTGTATCATTAATGATTAAGCCATTTCTGTTGTGTGAAACACGTTTACTTTGACCACTGCTGATGTCCTCTATTGGAATATGAAAATATCCAAAATGACCCCAGAGGATATCAGCATTGTTCAAGGTAGACGTGTTTCACGCAACGGAAATGGCTTAATCATTAATGATACTGGTTATTACTGTTTACTGATACATTTCTGTTGTGTGAAACACGTCTACCTTGACCACTGCTGATGTCCTCTGGGGTCATTTTGGATATTTTCATACTGTTTACTGATACATTTCTGTTGTGTGAAACACCTCTACCTTGACCACTGCTGGTGTCCTCTATTGCAATATGAAAATATCCAAAATGACACCAGAGGACATCAGCAGTGTTCAAGGTAAACACGTTTCACGCAACAGAAATGACTTAATCATTAATGATACTGGTTATTACTGTTTACTGATACATTTCTGTTGTGTGAAACACGTCTACCTTGACCACTGTTGATGTCCTCTATTGGAATATGAAAATATCCAAAATGACACCAGAGGACATCAGCAGTGTTCAAGGTAGACGTGTTTCACGCAACAGAAATGGCTTAATCATTAATGATACTGTTTTTATTTCTGTTTACTGATACATTTCTGTTGTGTGAAACATGTCTACTGTGTGAAACATGTCTACCTTGACCACTGCTGGTGTCCTCTATTGCAATATGAAAATATCCAAAATGACCCCAGAGGACATCAGCAGTGTTTAAGGTAGACGTGTTTCACGCAACAGAAATGGCTTAATCATAAATGATACTGGTTATTACTGTTTACTGATACATTTCTGTTGTGTGAAACACGTCTACCTTGACCACTGCTGATGTCCTCTGGTGTCATTTTGGATATTTTCATATTCCAATAGAGGACGTCAGCAGTGGTCAACATAGACGTGTTTCACACAACAGAAATGTATCAGTAAACAGTAATAACCAGTATTATTAAGTAACCACTGCTGTTGTAATTTTGAATATTTTCATATTCCAGTAAAACCTTTACTTAGAGCCCATGTGAGGTGCAGCTGTTTCTTGTTTTGACAAATTACCACGGAGGCAAGCCGGAGCTAGCACTCCGATTCCAGTGGGGGTGTCGGTTATACCTGGAGTGGCGAGTCCTTTTCATTTGGTATCATGTCTGGCAGATATTCTGTAAGTCTAATCTTGCTGGGTGCCATATGTATAGAATAGTGTACAGTTGACTGAGATTAGGGAGGGGGACCAGGAAGGGTTGTCCTCGGCCCCCCCCTACATTTTTGCTATTGCAATCGTACCTTTGGCAGTATTGATTAGTAATAGTCCTCAAGTCAATGGATTCAGATATGGAGCTTAGGCACTTACTATAATATCTTACTCACAAGATGTTATAAAAGTAAAAAAAAAAAATTTGAATACATTTTCATTAAAACCATCAATGAGAATCAGCAGCTGATCAACCACAAGGAAATATACACGGAGACCATCCTCACTTTTATGCCGCGTACACACGATCATTTTTCAGCATGTCCAAAAAACGAAGGTTTTCCAACTTCATCATTAAAAACGACGTTGCCTACACACCACCATCGTTTTAAAAAAATGATGAACAAAGCAATGTGACGTACAACACGTACGACGGCACTCTGAAGGGGAAATTATATTTTCCTTTTGGCTTCTTTAGCGGATTCCGTGTTAGTAAAAGACGATTCGCGCTTTTCTGTATTACAACGTGATGAATGTGCTTACTCCATTATGAACGGTAGTTTTACCAGAACAAGCGCTCCCGCCTCATAACTTGCTTCTGAGCATGCGCGGGTTTAAATTGTCGTTTTAGCCCACACATGATCATTTTTTACATCCCGAAAAACAAAATTTTTTCAGAAGCCAAAAAATTATGAGTAGCCCACACACACGATCATTTTAAATGAAGTTTTTAAAAACGTCGTTTTAATTCATGCCAAAAAACAATCGTGTGTATGCGGCACATCAGGGGGACATGGTGGTCGATAACTTGTACATAAAGAACTTTCCTTACAGTAAGATACAACTGAATGCCACAATGTGTCAAAGAACAACAACTTCCCAAGGGAGTGTTTAGCCAGGGGAGCACAAGGGGACGCTATAGGTCCCCACAGGGCTGTCCACTAAATGGGGTTCTGGAGGGCCCAATGAGCCCAGTTTCCAACCAACATAGGAGTATGTGTGGGTTTCTTCCATGTAAAGAGAAGATTTTGGGCCAAATTCACGTAGATCGCCGCATCTCTGCGGCGGCGTAACGTATCTCATTTACGTTACGCCACCGCAAGTTTTACGGGCAAGTGCTTGATTCACAAAGCACTTGCCTGTATAAGTTGCGACGGCATAGCGTAAATTCTCCGGCGCAAGCCCGCCTAATTCAAATGATCCGGGTAGGGGGGCGTGGATCATTTAAATTAGGCGCGTTCCCGCGCTGATCGTACTGCGCATTGCGCCGTCCCTAAAATTTCCCGACGTGCATTGCGCTAAATGACGTCACAAGGACGTCATTGGTTTCGACGTTAACGTAAATGGCGTCCAGCGCCATTCACAGACGACTTACGCAAACGACGTTAAATTTTCAAATTTCGACGCGGGAAGGACGGCCATACTTAACATTGGCTACGCCACCTAGGGGGCAGCTTTATCTTTACGCCGCGTATCGCTTACGGAAACGGCGTAAATTTACTGCGACGGGCAAGCGTACGTTCGTGAATCGGCGTAACGACTCATTTGCATATTCTACGCCGACCGCAATGGAAGCGCCACCTAGCAGCCAGCGTAAATATTGCACTCTAAGATACGACGGCGCAGGCATGTTTAAGTGTATCTCAGTTTGAGAATACACTTAAACATACGGCGGGCTTAGATTCGGAGTTACGTCGGCGTATCTGCTGATACGCCGGCGTAACTCTTTGAGAATCTGGCCCTTTATCTCCAAAGTGTATCTCCGAGAAGGGGGCAAAAAATAAAGATTGGTTATGGATC
Organism: Rana temporaria; assembly: GCF_905171775.1. NCBI lineage: Eukaryota > Metazoa > Chordata > Amphibia > Anura > Ranidae > Rana > Rana temporaria. Next base: position 24,435,816 of record NC_053489.1, on the reverse strand, counting down.
TATAATGGAAGAAACCTATTAAGTCAGTAAATCACTGATCTGTAATCTTTGCTGTTCCCCCTCCTCGAAGAAACCCTTTAGAAATCTTCTTTACATGGAAGCAAACCGGATATAAGTCTATGTTGGAGATTGGGCTTGTTTGGCCCTCTTGAACCCCATCTATAGTATATATGGATTTCTTTCATGTAAAGAGAAGTTTTTATCTCCAAAGGGTATCTCCGAGGAGGGTGAACAGTAACGATCAAAGTGATTTACTGACATAATAGGTTTCTTCCATTATAGATCAATCAGTTCTCCCCCCCCCCCCATCTACATTTTTATGTTGCAAACTGGTAGGGTTGTCCCGATACCAGTATCGGTATCGGGACCGATACCGAGTATTTGCGGGAGTACTTGTACTCCCGCAAATACCCCCGGGGGGGACATGGCTGCATATGTGGGGGGACATGGCTGCAATATGTGGGGGACATGGCTGCATTTATGTGGGGGGACATGGCTGCAATATGTTTGGGGACATGGCTGCATATATGTGGGGGACATGGCTGCATATATGTGGGGGACATGGCTGCATATATATGGGGGACATGGCTGCATATGTGTGGGGGACATGGCTGCATATGTGTGGGGGACATGGCTGCATATGTGTGGGGGACATGGCTGCATATATGTGGGGGACATGGCTGCATATATGTGGGGGACATGGCTGCATATGTTTGGGGGACATGGCTGCATATAGGTGGGGGACATGGCTGCATATATGTGGGGGACATGGCTGCATATATGTGGGGGACATGGCTGCATATATGTGGGGGACATGGCTGCATATATGTGGGGGACATGGCTGCACATATGTGGGGGACATGGCTGCACATGTGTGGGGGACATGGCTGCACATGTGTGGGGGACATGGCTGCACATGTGTGGGGGACATGGCTGCATATGTGTGGGGGACATGGCTGCATATGTGGGGGGGACATGGCTGCATATGTGGGGGGACATGGCTGCGTATGGGGGGGACATGGCTGCATTTGTGGGGGGGACATGGCTGCATTTGTGGGGGGGACATGGCTGCATTTGTGGGGGGACATGGCTGCATTTGGGGACACATTTAAAAAAAAGTATCGGTATTCGGTATCGAGTACATAAAAAAAAGTATCGGTACTCGTACTCGGTCCTAAAAAAGTGGTATCGGGACAACCCTACAAATGGTCTCGTTGGGCCCTCCAGAACCCCATTTATTGGGCAGTCCTGTGGGACACATAGCACCCTCTTGTGCTCCCCTGGCTAAAATTGAAATGCGTTGGGCTACATTCACTTGTGGTTGTTACCTGTAGATGTGAGGATGGTCTCTGTGTGTATGTGTATATACAGTATCTCACAGAAGTCAGTACACCCCTCACATTTGTGTAAATAATTATATCTTTTCATTTGACAACACTGAGGAAAATACATTTTGCTACAATGTAAAGTAGTGAGTGTACAGCTCGTAAATCAGTGTAAATTTGCTGTCCCCTTAAAATAACACACAGCCATTAATGTTAAACTGCTGCCAACAAAAGTGAGTACACCTCGAAGTGAAAATGTCCAGATTGGGCCCAAAGTGTCCATATTTTGTGTGGCCACCATTATTTTCCAGCACTGCCTTAACCCTCTTGGTCATGGAGATCACCAGAGCTTCACAGGTTGCCACTGGAATCCTCTTCCCCTCCTCCATGACGACATCACAGAGCTGGTGGATGTTAAAGACCTTGCGCGCCTCCACCTTCGGATGCCGCACAGATGCTCAATAGGGTTTAGGTCTGGAGACATGCTTGGCCTGTCCATCACCTTTACCCTCTGCTTCTTTAGCAAGGCAGTGGTCATCTTGGAGATGTGTTTGGGGTCGTTATGTTGGAATACTGCCCTGCGGCCCAGTCTCTGAAGGGAGGGGATCATGCTCTGCTCAGTATGTCACAGTACATGTTGGCATTCATGGTTCCCTCAATGATCTGTAGCTCCCCAGTACCGGCAGCACTCATGCAGCCCCAGACCATGACACTCCCACCACCATGCTTGACTGTATCGAAGACACACTTGTCTTTGTTCTCCTCACCTGGTTTCTGCCACACACACTTGACACCATCTGACACAAAATATGTTTATCTTGGTCTCATCAGACTACAGGACATGGTTCCAGTAATCCATGTCCTTAGTCTGCTTGTCTTCAGCAAACTGTTTGCAGACTTTCTTGTGCATCCTCTTTAGAAGAGGCTTCCTTTTGGAACGACAGCCATGCAGACCAATTTGATGCAGTGTGCGGCTTAAGGTCTGAGCACTGACAGGCTGACCTCCCCACCCCTTCAACCTCTTCAGCAATGCTGGCAGCACTCGTACGTCTATTTCCCAAAGACAACCTCTGGATATGACGCTGAGCACATGCACTCAACTTCTTTGGTCGACCATGGTGAGGCCTGTTTTGAGTGGAAACTGTCCTGTTAAACCGCTGTATGGTCTTGGCCACCGTGCTGCAGCTCAGTTTCAGAGTCTTGGCAATCTTCTAATAGCCTAGGCCATCTTTTATGTAGAGCAACAATTATTTTTTTCAGATTTTCAGAGAGTTCTTTGCCATAAGGTGTCATGTTAAACTTCCAGTGACCAGTTTGACCAGAGTGAGAGCGATTAACACCAAATTTAACACACCTGCTCCCAATTCGGGCAGGACAAATGGCTAATTGGGCCCAATTTGGACATTTTCACTTAGGGGTGTTCTCACTTTTGTTGCCAGCGGTTTAGACATTAATGGCTGTGTGTTGAGTTATTTTGAGGGGATAGCAAATTTACACTGTTATACAAGCTGTACACTTCTTCAGTGTTGTCACATGAAAAGATAGAATAAAATATTTACAAAAATGTGAGGGGTGCACTTAATTTTGTTGGATAGTGTGTGTGTGTGTTTGTGTATGTGTACTGTATATAGATATAGATATATCGTTGTGGTTGATCGACTGCTGATTTTATATGATGGTTTTAATGAAATTGTATTACCATATTTGCCGGCGTATAAGACGACTGGGCGTATAAGACAACCCCCTATTTTTCCAGGAAAAATGTTGGTTTTTGGGATATACTCGCCGTATACGTATACGACTACCCCCTTCCTACTAGTAGGGGTAGCCAGAACAACCGCTGACAGGAACAACTGCTCATCCTCTCGTCCGAGGATGAGAAGGCATCCGTGATAGACGAAACACTGAACAGAGGCCCTGCTGGGAAAATGAGTGTTCCGCCTATCACGGAACAGTCTGAGGAGGAGGTGCGGCTTTTGAATCATGGATGCCCGCAGCCTGAAACATGGATGTCCGCAGCCTGACAGAGACAGATCCAGCGTATAAGACGACCCCCAACTTTGGATGCATTTTTTTTGCATCCAAAAGGTCATCTTATACGCCGGAAAATACGGTAATAAATTTGTACTCCTATAATATCCTGTGTGCAGATGCCTAAAAAGTCCCTGATCTCCGTCAACTGTACACATGTGTTTCAGATAGGCAGCCCAACAGCCAAATGATGGAGTGCGTGGCATGCCCGATGCAGTAAAATCTTTGACTTTAGAGTCAAAGCTGCATAGTTACAAGAACATTTTTTATTTCTATTGGAAAAAAGATTTCAAGTTTATGAATAAACGCTAACCATTGCACGAACCACCAGAAGTATATTATGATTTGTCCCGACCTTGTATCAAACGTTTCCTGCACAGTTTGACCTGTTGCTCCGAAAATGTATTACTCCAGAATTACACCCATTGATGCTGATGAAAGATTCACTTTAAAGAAACCTTTCTTCTAAAACTGTCTTTTTTTAATTGCTATTGAAAGTGTTTGCTTTGATAGCTGGGATGATCTCATTGTACAGTACTATCTACAAATTGTAGTTTCAGCATGGAGGAACCAACTCTGCCGATTGTACGTTGTCGGAGGGCTATACCTTAACCTTACTCTTGAGACCTAAAGCTATGAGAAGTGCCAGCTGCTATGGTTGAGGATGTTTGCCAGAAGCAAGTGGAAAAAGAGAGAAAATCACAGCTCCCTTCAGCACAGAACACTTCCCGTGAAAATCTTGTCTATAAAGACATCCAAAAGACAGAAGTTAGCCCTCTGCCTGAGGGAGAAGATGAAAAGGTTGCTGCAAGGGCCTGTGGATAAATTGTCTACAAACCATGACCGCCAGGTCTCCCCGGTGGAAATAGATGGTGACCTGTTTGTATGTGGCATAACGAGCATAACGAGAAAATCGGATAACACCGTCATCCAAGCTGCTTCTGAACTCATGGATGTGACTAAGGATTCCAAGCCAGCAATTGGTCTTTGTGCTGACAAGGTAGAGTCCAAATGGGACACCAGTTCCAGTTATCTTTGAATTCTGAGGAGCTCAATGGAAATGACCATACTGACCAAGATTTCTTCAGATGAGCAGACTTCTGAGTTGGTCTCCCCCTTGTCAAAGCAATGGACTTTCCTCAGACCAGCCAGATCTTTCCACCATAAGTATCACAATGAGCTGGAAGGAAATCAGTGAAAATCTCTTGGAGTCCAGCCCTGGGAGTAGCCCTGCAGCCAGTGACCGCTCTGCCGATGTAATAGAATATATCCTTAAGGAACTTCAAGGCATCAGCCGAATTCAGGCGGAGATCGCTGAATTGCAGCAACATTTAAGCTTGATTACAGGTTCTGTTGAAGAGGTGTCCACTTGTGTTGACTCAGTTCTGAATGAGATTGAAGGCTTGCAGGGCGGGGTTGGGACATTCCCAAAAACATCTGTACTATCTCCTAGCATAGAGTCTGTTAGAGATCCATTATGTGATGGGACGGTGTTGTATTTTTTTGGAATCTCAGAGTATGAAGATGAAAACACATTGGAGAGGGTTCACTGCTTCTTGTGTGACCACCATTGCTTTAATGGTATCCAAAGCACCGAGTATATAAAAGAAGCCTACAGGGTTGGCAGTGGGTCCGATGCTCTGTTAGGGCCTAGGCCAACTATTGTTAAGCTTTCTCATCCAAATCACAGAGAAGCTATCCTTCAAAAATCTGTCAGCTTTCAGAGTTCTGGAGTGAGAATTGTTCCTTTTGAAGAGCATGATTTTCAAAACCGGCTGAGAGCCAACTCGCTCTCTGTGCTACAACAGGGCCTGAGAGAGAACAGGTGGAGTTCTCTGAGTCTAGATAAGGCAGTGGTAAGGACAGATGATACCGGGGGTGAACGCAAAACGGAGTCATTTCGCATAAGATATCAGAACAAAAGCACAGAAGCTCCGTGTGGTGCCGAGGAATTTCTCTTTGCACAAAAATGCACACTTGCCAAGAAATGCAGTTTATCGGAAACTGAGGCAACGAGGGGTGAAATGAAGGAAAGCTGTGAACAATGTTTGGAGAAAAGTGTAAGTAAACTTTGTATCCGCCTTGACTCACAAGAATCTCAAAAAAACCTTCATTTCACCAATCTGCCTTCCACCGGTGAGACGAAGACTTGCCGATGCTCTAGACTGCTAACTCGCTCTAACCATCTGAGTGCATCCGCAGAGGCTGAGGAAGCAGAGATTGCTATACATAGATGTTGCTCCATCGTTGATGACCACGAAGGCTTAGTCAAAGAAGGTGACCTGGTCCCCTGTGATTCCCGGGTCCAGTTTAGAAGTACAGAAAAAATAAATGTGATCATTAAAGACCCTTCAGGCAGTTTCACCTCTTTAAGCTTCGATGACACCGTAGACAAGTGCTCTGTTGGGACAGTAGCAGAAACATTAAAAGAGGTGGTCCATATAGACCTAGAAGGTCAGGATAAGACTGGTTACGTATTTAGAGATTATCTTGATCAGCCAACTGAAAATATAGATATAGTAGACATTAAGTTTTATGCAAATAAATTGGGTAAAGCTCTTAATCATTTCCGATCAGCTTTAAAAGTTGTTTTTAATAAACTTGAAAGTCCTGATGTCTTTATGGAACATAAAGAGCCCAGTTTCCCAGTGCCCGATTGCGAAACCTTACAAAGACTGAACAGCATTGGCAGTGGCCACTTCAATGACAGTCTTCCTACGCAATCCAGCATGAGTAATAGCTACAGCTCCAGTTCCAATCTTAAAGAAGATGCCTACTTTGTGCTTAACCGGGTCCCATCTCTGCCACATGAATCTTCTATCCCATCCTTGATACTTTCCCCTGATGTAGACCTTAAAGCCCCTCAGACAATATCATCTCCTGAGCAGATGACTGAAGTCGATGAGCTGGTAGAGGTAATAAGGGAGGGTAGACCTCTAAGGCTTGATCAGGTGTGCGTGGAGACCATATATCTCAACAAATGCATCAACAACTTCAAAAATGTATTGCGGGAGAAAAAGAAAATGCAACGGAAGCTCTTGAAGGACATAGTGCAGGAAACCTTTTGGGTTTCTGGTGAAGAGATGACCTCAGGTATATTAAATGAAACCATTGGTGCAGGTATTGAGCTAGTAACATTTGGGTTGGTGTTGGGGTATTGGTAGTGTGAAGTTTTATGTTGCTTGTCATTTTGTTGTCACCCAGCATCTTCATCTGTTTGGTGTTCATCATTGGTCACAAGCCTCGGTCTGCATGTTACTTACAAGGATTTGTTACCATCTCCCCTTTTAGCTTGATAAAAGGTATTGCTTGGAAACAGAGCTGAAGCTAAAGTGCACTTTGCAGGGCAGCAGAGCATGTCAAGCATGTGTTAATATAACCTTACTGAAAACCTCTTATCAAAAGGTCACGTATTACTCAAGTCTTAGAAAATATAAGCCATTAGGATTCCCAAATTGTACCTTTTTTTTTAAATATTTTTTTTAGGTCTTCTGAAATAAAATTTGGAGATGCTAAATAGTTTATAGATTTTTTATTGCTGGTGGACATTCCACCAGCCATCAACACAGCACAATGGCCACTAGCCATCTCTTAAAAGGGTTGTAAAGCTTGCATCCCATGCATTAAGGTGAAAAAACATCCAATGCTTACAGGCAGCCCCCCCTGTTTACTTACCTGAGTCCTCGAAAGTCCTGCGTCATAAACGCACTGGCTTCTTGGCCGGGCTTCTCGGCTCTTCATTGGATAGATTGATAACAGTGCAGCCATTGTCAATCATCTCCAGTGACGAGAGGGCTGGGGCAGGGCCAAGTCCTATAGTTGGCAGCTATAGACGCCGAAAAACAGGACTCGGGAGCGCGCCCGCAAGGTAACCCCCTTGGGAAAGCGCTTCTCAGGGGGGTTAGCTGATGTGGGAAGGAGCTGAGACAGCCACGAGGGATCCCAGAAGATAAGGTTCAAAGCCACTATGTGAGTGAGTGAGAAACTTGTATAGCGCTACAAATGCGAACTGAATCGCCTCAAGGCGCTTGGTATCCATTTCCTTCTATTTGCCCCCTCAGAATAGGTGGGTCTTGAGTTTTTTTCTGCAAAATGAGCTGCACAGCAGAGGTAAGTATGACATGTTTGTTGTTTTTTTTATTTTATTCAAACCATTAATAACCCTTTAATTATTGTTTTATTCAACTACTACTGTTCTAAAGTAGGCCAAATATGAGTCAAAAATCAAACAAAAATTGTTGATCATTGTGTCATTAATTTTGCGCATCATCAGTGTGCCAGCTGCTATTTTCATGCCTGATCCAACATACTGGATTTTTTGGGGGGGGAGAAAAACGAAAGAAATGATGGAACAAAAGTATTCACCATTTTTGTTTTTGGATCGACAGAACGTTTGTTTTTCCATTTGTCTATAAAGTTAACAAAAAGTGTTTTCAGACTAATTCTAAACCACAGATCTGCAAAGTAGCAGCAATTTAGGTTAAATCTTGTCTTTATCACAGCAGTGCCTTCTGCTATATGTATTTGATATAAGTATATTATTTTTATATATTAAAGGATATAGCCCTTCACCAGTATATTTCTTCCAAGTCCTCGATCTCAGAGCTGTGTAGATACGGCGTGGGAGGACAGACTCTCAGTGTTGTCAGGTCAACCGTTTCACCCTGAGCAGCCGTGAAACAGCATAACTTATCGAATATTCATACAGTATAATTCTTCTGCAGCCGAGAATAATTAAGAAAGTTCAGGTCTAAGTCTATACTGCTTTTTGTCATCTTGACTGACGGATACTGTAAGCCTTGGGATACAGAGCTGAATATATTTTTAGTACAATACATGTGAAATGATACTGAACACGTATGGTATGAATTTACTTTTGTATTAAGTTATCTTTTTTTCTTGTATCACATGTAAGAGGCCAAGAACCTTTTTAAGTTTGCTGTTGATCAAACCACCAATATTAAAAAAAAAACATAAATGCTTTAATAATAGTCATCATATCAATTGAATATAGAAGCACTAGCACAGGTAGTCTGGGCATCTCCCATGGATGCCTCTTGAGTAGCTTTCTCAGAAGCTCTACCAGGTACAGCCAACAAAAAAGGCCAAGGGCAGTCCCAGAACCCTTTGACGAAATTACACAATGCTATTTAATTTGGGAATGGAAAACGTAGACTTTGGATTATGTAAATTTAGAATTTTTTTTTTAAATTCTCTTTATTGAAGCTTTTTTTGTAATGTTGGGTTACAAAACAGGGCAATTTTGGACCTACAATATAATAATACAATATACACATACAACAGTGGTTAGGCTGTGAATAAATTGCGTTACCTCCCGCCAATAGTCCTGAATCTGTGGGCAATCCCAAAATATATGCGTGAAGTCATTTGATGAGAATTATTGTTAGAATTAATTAAGAATTATGTTAGAATTTGGTCATTTGGATTAGTATGTTTATCTCTCGTTGGGGGCTAAAGTCTCCTGAGTGTAGAGGTAGGTCTAGGTCAAGCTGATTAGCTTCTGTGACCGTTATGATAATATTGGTTTGAATGTAGGAATATTCTAGGGCTGGGAACAATCTGATTAGTATGTTTATCTCCCATTGGGGGGCTGAAGTCCCCTGAGTGTAGGTGAAGGCCTAGGTCAATTAAGAATTACCGTATGTTAAGATTTGGTCATTTAGATTAGTATGCTTATCTCCCGGTGGGGGCTGAAGTTCAGGGTTGTGTAGGGGAAGGTCAATGTCAAGCTGTTCAGCTTCTGTGACCATTTTAATGATATTGGTTTGAATGTAGGAATAGTCTAGGGTTGGGAACAATCTGAGGTGCTAGGTAGACAACGAAACCACAACTGATGTCTAACCTGTTGATAATGGTTCATAAATGGCGCTGAATTATGTCTGCTTAAATAGAAGGTTTGGCTCACATGCCAAAGATATCAATGAGTGATATACCAGCCTTATTAAAAAGACAGTTTGATACAGTAACCCACTATAACCAAGAAGCTTCCCTGGTCAGGCACCATTTGAAAAAAGGCCAACTAAAACTTGGTAGAAAATTAAAACCTTCTTTGTGAGGTTTATAAAAAAACGAGTGTTTTTTTTTTTTACCATGGGGGGGGGGGGGGGTATTCCTTTGCTTCCAATTCAGATGACTTTTTCCACTTGGGGGGGAAAACAAAGTCTCAAGGGCCCTACGTGGAAGTAACCTCAGCCCGGACTCCATCCAGGCCACGCTTCCCCAACGTGTTTTTTCCCCATCCGCAAGATTTTACTGCAATTTTGCCACGATTTCAGGAAATTGCCTGTGTAAGTGGCATCAAAATCGCACCAAAGTAGCGCAGGGACTATTTTAAAGTCGAAACGACTTGAAGTCGTACTAATATGAATGGTTGTCATTGGAAATAATGGGAAACGACTCGTCATGCTACTTTGCCATCACAAATCGTGGGACAAGTCTTATAAGTGTGAAAGGGGCCTTAGTCATGGGGATCTCTCAGCTTGGGACAGGGACCTCAATGAAAGCTTCCTATTAGTGGGTCCATCATTGAACCTTTCCATATTTTTTGCAAAGCTCCTCTCCGTTGAAGTTAAAGTGGGGGTTCACCCGAAAAGTTAATTTTTAACCTTAGATTGAGGCTCATTTTGTCTAGGGGAATCGGGTCGTTTTTTTTTAAATCTAAGCAGTACTTACCGTTTTTAGAGAGCGATCTTCTCCGCCGCTTCTGGGTATGGGCTGCGGGACTGGGCGTTCCTATTTGATTGACAGGCTTCCGACGGTCGCATACATCGCGTCACGATTTTCCGAATGTAGCCGAACGTCGGTGCGCAGGCACCGTATAGAGCCGCACCGACGTTCGGCTACTCGTGACGCGATGTAATCGACCGTCGGAAGCCTGTCGGAAGACTGTCAATCAAATAGGAACGCCCAGTCCCGAAGACCATGCCCGGAAGCGGCGGAGAAGATCGCTCTCTAAAACGGTAAGTACTGGTTAGATTTTAAAAAAACTACCCGATTCCCCTTGACAAAATGAGCATTAATCTAAGGTTAAAACATTTTTTTCGGGTGAACTCCCGTTTTAAGGTTCTTGGCTGGCTAGTTTTCTGGATTGTATGAGGACCGCACAGGTGGACAGCCAATAGAAAGAGTTACCATGCCAGCAGGGAGCCATGTGGGGATCCTGAAGAAGAACCCTTCGACTCTACAGAAGAAAGAGGACTGAGGGCCCCAGTGTCACGTAACTGGAGGTTGAAATTAGTAATTTTGGTATTTTTTGGACTTTTAAAAAAACCTTTTGGTTAGTTTCCAGGTAGTGGGGTGGAAATTGTTTTCAATAATTTTTTTTGAAGCTGGAGGTTGGTTTTAAATATAAAAAAGACCAGCGTTAGACTTTTTTTTTATGGTAAAACTGATGTAATGGTAAATTGAGGGCTATTTACCATAATCACGTTTCCAGGAGAACACCGCTGAAGTTGATGTGTATACTTTTCTCCCCATATATTTTTTTTGTGTTTTTCTGGGAACTTTCATGAAAGTCGCGCACGTATTGTAATGTTTCCAGCAGATTGTTATTGTCACGTCTCTACCTAAATGACAGGCCTGCAACATTTTATTAAGTGTATTTAGCAGCCCACGGCTGACGGACCCTGCTGCTACCTCCGTGTGACCTGAATTGATGTGCTGAGTGTACAGGTTGTAGCTGACAGAGCCTCTGGTACCCAGCTGCTGATGGAAAGGCGATGGCGGGGAGGGGGATAATTGTTGCCGCAGCTCTGTGTCGTCAAGAGCGAACCTTTTGGTCATTCCAGGAAAAAATATGTGCATTTCTCTAAAATCTCATGGGGCCAGGCCAGCAAGCTGTGCCTTCCGCTATCTTCTCTTTATTTTTTGTGTCGCAATAGTGGTAATTGCTTTGTTTTTGCAAAGATCATGTAAGTTTAATTTAATATATGCTTTTATAGGGCTGTATTGGGCTTTAGCTGCATGGGATAGCTTTTTTTTTTTAGAGCTCCAGTTTTTTTTTTCACAGAGGATGGAACAGATCTGTTCTGATTGTTGCTAGCTGACGTCTGCAGCAATTTCCCCCCCGGTTTCGGCAATATACTTGCTGTGAGAGGTTAACGCCTTTTCCAATAGCGAAAGAAAACCACCACTAACCTTCAATAGATACATTGAAGCTGATATCGGGGGTCTCCAAACTTTCTAAGCAAAGGGCCAGTTTACTGTCCTTCAGGCCTCGTACACACGACGGGACATGTCAGATGAAAACGGTCCACGGACCGTTTTCATCGGACATGTCCACTGGCGGATTTTGGTCTGATGGCTGTACACACCATCAGACCCTGGAAGGTCAATGCTTCCTCGCATGCGTCAAATCACTTTGATGCATGCAAAGGCTTTCGGCCGAGCGGACATGTCCGGTGAGTCGTACAGACGACCGAACATGTCCGACGGACAGGCTTCCAGCGGACATGTTTCTTAGCATGCTAAGAAACATTTGTCCACTGGAAACCTGTCCGATCCTCTGGAAAATTGTCCGGTCGGCCGTACAGACGACGGAACATGTCCGCGGAAACTGGTCCGCGGACCAGTTTCAGCAGACATGTTCGGTCGTGTGTACGAGGCCTCAGAGTTTACGAGGGCCGGACAATGGTCATTGGGAGTCGAAAAGGTCCTGACATCAATGGGGAAAATGAATGCCCTATTGTTAGTAATTGTGCCCCATCCTTGGTGTCATTGGAAGGAATTGTGTCTCATTGTTGGTGTTCGTAGGAGAAACTATGCCCCATTGTTGATATCAGTGGATTCAATGGTGCCCCAAGGGCCGCATAAAAGCAAGCAAAGGGCCGCTGCTGGAGACCACTGTCTTATATGAACTCTAAGGCCCTGTACACACGACCAAACAGTCCGCTGAAAACGGTCCGCGACGTGCGCGGCCCTGGGAGGTAAATACTTCCATGCATGCGTCGAATCACTTCGACGCATGCGAGGGCTTGGGGCCGAGCAGACATGTCCGGTGAGTCTGTACAGACGACCGAACATGTCCGACGGACAGGCTTCCAGCGGACATGTTTCTTAGCATGTTAAGAAACATTTGTCCGCTGGAAACCTGTCCAGTCGGCCGTACACACGACCGGACTTGTCTGCTGAAACTGGTCCGCGGACAAGTATCGGCGGACAGATCAGGTCGTGTGTACGGGCCCTAATACCTGCCAAAGATTTCTAATCCTGTTCATTCAGTTATGTGCCAGACGGCACAGCCTGGTTGGTGAGCTCAATGTTTCTATGCTGCACTTGTAGTGACCCTGTCATCCAAAGTAAGATATGTTGCTTGATTTGAGCATATTCTATACCAGGGCTCGACAAATCCCGGGCGCCAGGTCGCCATGGCGACTAGAAATGGTGTCCTGGCGACTTGGCTTGGAAGGTGGCTTTTTTTGTGAGCTGGCGCCATCTGGTGGTGAGCCGTTGGTATTACAAGTTATTACCACCAGATGTGTGAGCTGGCGCCATCTGGTGGTGGCCGTTGGTATTACAAGTTAAGCATTACAAGTTAAACTGCAATTCTAATGTCATTTTTCACTATTTTTCACTTCCATCTTCTTCCCTCTAATTAGAACCCCCAAACATTATATATATTTTTTATCCTAACACCCTAGAGAATAAAATGGCGATCGTTGCAATACTTTCTGTCACGCCGTATTTGCGCAGCCGTCTTACAAGCGCACTTTTTTGGAAAAAAATTACACTTTTTTAAATAAAAAAATAAGACAACAGTAAAGTTATCCCCATTTTTTTTAATATTATGAAAGATAATGTTACGCCGAGTAAATTCATACCCAACATGTCACGCTTCAAAATTGCGTCCGCTCGTGGAATGCCGACAAACTTTTACCCTTTAAAATCTTCATAGGCGACGTTTAAAAAAATTTACAGGTTGCATGTTTTGAGTTACAGAGGAGGACTAGGGCTAGAATTATTGCTCTCGCTCTACCAATCGCGGCGATACCTCACGTGTGGTTTGAACACCGTTTACATATGCGCTTCTGCGCGCAAGCTCGTCGGGACGGGGCGCGTTTTCTGGCTCCTAACTTTTTTTAGCTGGCTCCTAGATTCCAAGCAAATTTGTCAAACCCTGTTCTATACACTGACCTACCTCATTCCTATACTGACCACTACGCTGACCATTACACTAAACTACCTGATTCCTGCACTACTCCCCCCCCCCCCCCCCATGAACAGTGTAGATTTGTTGATTTTTGCTGGCCTCCATGATAATCTATCGTAGCAGGGCTCCCCAGCACCAGGTACTGTTCCCGATACCCAGACGCTTCTCAGTATCCCCCTTCCAAAAGCTTCTCCACTAGCCGCCATTCGCTTTGCACCGCCCCTCCGCTGTTCTCACACACACACGGGCCGCCCGCACTAGAGGGATCATGGGGGACAGGCTGGACCATAGGAGACCCTGGGCGGCGGGGGGGCAACACAGCACACATGGGGGGGCACAGTTGTGATTTTGCGCCCCCCACCCAATGTTGCACCCGGGGCGAGAGTACCAGAGGCCCCCCCCCCCCATGCCACTGCAATCTGGGAACAGACTGGCTCCGGGAACAGTGTCCTCAATCCAGGGGATGTCTGGTCACCCTACCTTAGGACTATGTAACCCTCAAATCATGACTTATTCAAGACTTATGCTGGCCATACACCTATAGATTATCTGCAGATTTTCTATGGTTAGATGGAAAAAGTGGAACAGATTCCTCCATCGAATCTCCCACTGGCCCAAGCTTCCATGTCCTGCTAGTCGGCCCTGCTGGCTCTCAACCTTAACAATGCTTGCACCCAATCAGAATGTTCAGGTATTGTGAGAGCCAACGGGGCCCACTAGCCAAGATATGGAAGCTTGGGCCAGTGGGAGATTCTTCCATCCACACAGTTCAGCGTAGATGGAGGAATCTGTTCCACTTTTTCCATCTAACCATAGAAAACCTGCAGATAATCTATAGGTGTATGGCCAGCATTACTCTCTTGCTACCAGTGACCAAAGGGAAGGTGGCTACATACTGCTGTGGGGGGGCCTAAGAGAAACCGTTGCTTTGTCCCGCACAGGCAAAAGGACAGGTAAAATTGTTCGTTTCTGACCTCTTTAATTCAATTTCTCTCTGGTGACCTTCGTTTAGTAGCCTTTCATGGCAAATCCACGCCTCCCATCTGTATGATGGATACCAGTCCCACAAACATCGTTCAGCGGCTTGAGTCCTCGGACCCCCACACGGTACAGCATGACTCCCTCTGTGTTAAGCTCTATTCATTTCAATAAGGATTTAATTTCCCCTGGCGGAAGGCTTAGCAGCATATTGGATTAAAAGCCTCTTCTGGGAAGCAATGTTTAGCAGCTTTACAATGGAGACAGGCACTTCTGATCTAACACTTTCACTGGAGAATATACACATCGTTCTGGCAGCGGCAGCTCAGCGCCGGGATGATCAGACGGCAATCAAGCAGATAATGTCTCGGTTTCTTTGAGACGTTTTTTGCAAAAAGGGGTTTTATATGCATTTGTCATTTTAAAGTGCACCTGTCTTATATTCTTGTGTTGCAAGGTAGAGTGGTAATGGAAGGCGTTTGAAATGAGAGTTTAAAATTGCTTATCCTCATCCCATTTGTTGCCTCATTTTAACCACTTCAGCCCCGGAGGACTTGGCTGCCCACTTTTTTGCGATTCGGCACTGCGTCGCTTTAACTGACAATTGTGCGGTCGTGGGACGTGTCTCCCAAACAAAATTGGCGTCCTTTTTTTCCCACAAATAGAGCTTTCTTTTGGTGGTATTTGATCTCCTCTGGGGTTTTTATTTTTTGCGCTATAAACAAAAATGGCGACAATTTTGGGAAAAAAAGCAATATTTTTTACTATAATAAATCTCCCTCAAAAATATATATAAAAAAAAACGTTTTTTTTTCTCAGTTTAGGCCGATACGTATTCTTCTACATATTTTTGGTAGAAAAAAAAATCGAAATAAGCGTATATTGATTGGTTTATGCAAACGTTATATTTAGCCAGATTCAGAGAGACTTAGGCTGGCGTATCAGTAGATACGCCAGCCTAAGTCAGAATTTGCGTCGGCGCTAATTTAAGCATATTCTGGTAACCAGATACGCTTAAATTAGGCTCAGATACAAGCGGCGTAAGTGTCTTACACCCTCGTATCCTAAAGTGTAATTTTTAGGCTGACCGCTAGGTGGCGCTTCCATTGCGGTCGGCGTAGAATATGTAAATCAGTAGATATGCCTATTCACGAACGTACGCCCGGCCGACGCAGTACAGATACGCCATTTACATAACGCATTATCGGCCTAAAGTTATTCCATCAAATAGATGGAATAGTAATGTTAAGTATGGCTGCCGTTCCCGCGTCGAAATTCTAAGATTTTACGTCGTTTGCGTAAGTCGTCCGTGAATAGGGATTTGCGTCGTTTACGCCCACGTCGAAATCAATAGGCCCGTGCGGCGGACTTAGCCGCAGTGCACACTGGGAATGTAGGCGCCCGGCGCATGCGCAGTTCATAAAATACGTCAATCACGTCGGGTCGAGCCTCCTTATCATAAAACACGCCCCCTCAGACAAATTTGAATTAGGCGCCCTTACGCCCGCCCGCTTTAGGCTACGCCGCCGTAACTTAGCAGGCAAGTACGTTGTGAATCATGTACTTGCCTCGCTAACTTACGTCGGCGTAGCTTAAATGCCTTAAGCTACGCCGCCGCAAGTATGCGCTCGCCATCCTGAATCTAGCTAATTGTCTACAAAGTAGGGGATCGTTTTATGGCATTTTTATTGTTGTTTTTTTTTTTTTATTAGTAATGGCAGCGATCTGCGATTTTTATCGTGACTGCGACATTATGGCGGACACGTTTGACGCTATTTTGGGACCTTTGTCATTTATACAGCGATCGGTGCTATAAAAATGCACTGATTACTGTGTAACTGACACTGGCAGGGAAGGGGTTAATCACTAGGGGGCAAGGAAAGGGGTTAAGTGTGCTCTAGGGAGTGATTTTAACTGGGGGGGCTACCAGTGACACAACATTTGATTACTGCTACTACCGATGCAGTGATCAGTGTCCTGTCACTAGGCAGAACAGGGAAATGCCTTGTTTATACAGGCATCACCCTGTTCTGCAGTTCCGTGACATGATGGCGGGACACCGGCGGACATTGAGTCCACGGGCACAGTCATGGAGCTTGCGGCAGGGGCGCGCGTGCCAAATTCAAAGGGACGTACGGGGACGTCCATTTGCGCAAGACCATGCCATTCTGCCGATGTAAATGTTTGTGCGGCTGTCGGCAAGCGGTTAACTGGCACAGAGTTTACCAGTACTGTGGATCAAAGACGTGTTACTAAATACAGTAATTATAGAAGAGATTATGAAGCTATGACCAGGCTTTTCTTTTTCCTAGAGAACGATAGGTGAATGATCTAATGTTTCAGCTTTCTGTCCCTTGGCCTTCAACTAGATCTTGACAAATTTGATGGATCCCACTCTGGCTTTAATACATTGAGTCATTGTCATGGATCAAATATAGGGATCAGGACTTCTGAGATGTTGCCCTTGAGGTTCAATTCTGCGTCTGCTGCTCCAGACTCAAGATCTGCAACTCCCATGACTTCCCTTGTAGCTCACATTTTTACCCAGTTACTTTCTTACTTTGAACCCTCAACCCTCATTGCTCCCCCTCGGCACCTAACAATGCATCCCTGTCCCTAATCCCAAAAGCATCCCCTCTCTAACACCTAGAAACCTTTCCTCCACACCCAACACAACATCTCCTCTCCAACTCCTGGAACCCTTCCTCCATGTCCTAACAACGCATCCGCTCCACAACTCCTGGAACCCTTCCTCCATGTCCTAACAACGCATCCGCTCCACAACTCCTGGAACCCAGCCTTTACACCTAGTGTAGCATCTTCTACCAAAACCCTGGAACCCCATCCTCCATAATTAAAGGGGGAAAAAGGCATCACTTCCCTAACACCTAGAACCCCTTCTCCACACTGAATACAGCATCCTCTTCCCAGTTTCTGGAACCCTTCTTCAATGCCCCAACACAGCATCTCCTCCCTAACTTCTGGAATCTTTCCTCTACACCTGCCATAGCATGCCCTCTCAATCTCGTGGAGCCTCTGCTCCTCCACACCTCACATAGAACCTGCTTCCAAACTCATAGAACCCCTCCTCCATACCTAATACAGCATCACCTCCCCAACTTCTGGAACCCTCATTCACACCTAATGCAGCATCACCTCCCCAACTTCTGGAACCCTCCTTCACACCTAATGCAGCATCTCCCAGCCAACTGCTGGAACCCTTCTTCCATATCGAACGCAACATCTCCCTTACTTCTAGAGTATTTCCTCCACACCTACCATTGCATCCCCTCCCCACTTCTTGGAACCCATCCTCCACGCCGATCATAGAATCAGCTCCCAAGCTCATAGAGCCCCTGCTCCATAACTAGTGCAGCACCTCACCCCCAACTCCAGGAACCCTCCTTCACACCTAATGCAGCTGCTGGAACCATTCCTCTATGTATAAGGTAACATCTCTCGCAACTTTTAGGGCTTCTGCTCAAATCTAATGCAGCATCCCCTCCTTGACTTCTAGGATCCACCCTCCACACCCAATGCAACATGCCCTCCCCAACTTCTAGGATCCACCCTCCACACCCAATGCAACATGCCCTCCCCAACTTCTAGGATCCATCATCCACACCCAATGCAGCATCCCCTCCACACTCAATGCAGCATCCCCTGCCCAACTTCTAGGATCCATCCTCCACACCCAATGCAGCATCCCCTCCCCAACTTCTAGGATCCATCATCCACACCCAATGCAGCATCCCCTCCACACTCAATGCAGCATCCCCTGCCCAACTTCTAGGATCCATCCTCCACACCCAATGCAGCATCCCCTCCCCAACTTCTAGGATCCATCCTCCACACCCAATGCAGCATCCCCTCCCCAACTTCTAGGATCCATACTCCACACCCAATGAAGCATCCCCTCCCCAACTTCTTGGATCCCTCCCCCACACCCAATGCAGCATCCCCTCCCCAACTTCTAGGATCCCTCCCCCACACCCAATGCAGCATCACCTCCAAACTCAATGCAGCATCCCCTCCCCAACTTCTAGGATCCATCATCCACACCCAATGCAGCATCCCCTCCCCAACTTCTAGGATCCCTCCCCCACACCCAATGAAGCATCCCCTCCCCAACTTCTAGGATCCATACTCCACACCCAATGCAGCATCCCCTCCAAACTCAATGCAGCATCCCCTCCCCAACTTCTAGGATCCATCATCCACACCCAATGCAGCATCCCCTCCCCAACTTCTAGGATCCATCATCCACACCCAATGCAGCATCCCCTCCACACTCAATGCAGCATCCCCTCCCCAACTTCTAGGATCCATCCACCACACCCAATGCAGCATCCCCTCCACACTCAATGCAGCATCCCCTCCCCAACTTTTAGAATCCATCCTTCACACACAATGCAACATCCCCTCCCCAACTTCTAGGATCCACCCTCCACACCCAATGCAGCATGCCCTCCCCAACTTCTAGGATCCATCATCCACAAACAATGCAGCATCCCCTCCCCAACTTCTAGGATACATCCTCCAAACCTAATGCAGCGTCCCCTCCTTGACTTCTAGGATCCATCCTCCACACCTAATGCAGCATCCCCTCCCCAACTTCTAGGATCCCTCCTCCACACCTAATGCAGCATCCCTTCCCCCAACTACTAGAACCCCACTCTTTCAAACCTTACATTGTATCCCCTCCTCAACTCCTAGGACCCCTATTCCACCCCAACTTCTAGGGCCACTGCTCCAAACCCAGTGCAGCATTTTCTCCCCCAATTCTAGAACCCCTCTTCAACAGCCAATGTAGCTTTCCCTCCCCAACCCCTAAAACCTCTCCCCTATTGCTAAGGCATCATCCCCTACCCAACTCATAGAGCCCCTCCTTTACGTCTAACACACTCATGTTGATACAAGTTTGTGTTCAGGAACAAGAAGTTGGTATCAGTTGACACTGGAATGGGTAATGACAGAAAACACATGCATTAGATAGATTCCAGGTGCCATTTCATGGTCTGGGGCTTTTAGCACAGATCTTGTGTTGGCTTTCTGACAAGAACATGGAGTGCTGAGAAGTGAAAGGCCCCTTCCGCGCTCTATAGGAAGTTGTTTGCAGCCTCTTGTTCGAAGAACGCACTGCCTCCCCTTTCCACCACCAATGAGCATAATCTCTTAATCAGCGGGTCATTCTTCTCCGACTGCTTCGTAATGGACATATTTTGAAACACTCTGAAAAGCTTTTGTTCCCCCTTCTCGCCGGAGAATACGTCCTGATGCTATGTAATTGCTAATTATAAGTTATTTATAATTTATAAAATGAGAGGGAAAAACCTTCCCCTCGACTCAAGAATACAGCCCCCCGCCGAGGCAATCAACTACTTGTTCCTTTCGTCATTCAAACATCACCTTGTCTGTCCAATTCTACCTTTCTGTATCATTTTAGAGATTTTACTGGATGAAGCTTAGAGGCCATTCAACTTTCAGTTTTAAACTGCTAAATACATTCTCGTTGCATTAAAACAAAAGGTGTGCAAAGTCTTATAGTTGAGGCCGATATCAAGACCGATTAAAGCTGGCCATCGATGGAGGAAAGATAATCAGTCAGAGTTGATGGGGGAATCCCTCCCGGGGGAAGCCATTGTGTTCTCCCAGCAGGGGGGCTGAGAAAGCCTCCCCTATCAGGAGAACCCAACGATTACTCCCAGCCACTAGCAATAATCGCATGGAAAATCCAACAGGCAGGTTGTCAACTTGCGTCAACCAGCCTGGGTACATTCAGCCTGCCCATAGATGGTTTGAGTCTTGGCCGGTCCCTGCTGAACCAGCCGAGATTCTAAAGCCTCGTACACACAATAGGTTAACCAGAGGACAACGGTCTGAAGGACCGTTTTCATCGGTTAACCGATGAAGCTGACTGATGGTCCGTCACGGCTACACACCATAGGTTAAATAACCAATCGTGTCAGAACGCAGTGACGTAAAACACGACGACGTGCTGAAAAAAACGAAGTTCAATGCTTCCAAGCATGCGTCGACTTGATTCTGAGCATGCGTGGATTTTTATCCGATAGTCGTGCCTACTAACGATCGGTTTTGACCTATCGGTTAGGAATCCAAAGGTTAACTTTAACGCAAGTTGGCTTTTTTTTAACCTATGCTTAAATAACCTATGGGGCCCACACACGATCGGTTTTGACCGATGAAAACGGTCCTTCAGACCGTTGTCGTCTGGTTAACCTATCGTGTGTACAAGGCCTAACCGTCTACAGTGTATGGCTGGCTCGAGGTACTTATGGTTGCTCTATGCACATATAAATTAGAAAGGAAATTCATTGTTCAACAACAGCCCAGAAGTCTTATTATGTTGCATGAAAATAAAAGGATGCTAGAGTGAGTTATATAATACCTGATTTAATAAAGAGCATGCAAATGCAATAATGTATTATAACAGAGTTCGACAAACCCCCGGGCGCCAGGTCGCAATTGCGACTAGAATTAGCGACCTGGCGTGGCACAGCTGGAGTATAATGTGCCTTCGCGACGGGCCACGCCGGCCAATAATTGAAGCCGCGGCTTTGTGACTTTCTGCAGGCCTATGCTTTCTTCAGTGATCTGGCGCCATCTTGTGGTGGCCGTTGGTATGACAAGACAACCAGCAATGCTAATGGAGCTTCCCCTGTCTGTTTTCACCGCCATCTCATTCCCTCTAATTAGAACCCCCAAACATTATATATATTTTTTATTCCAACACCCTAGAAAATAAAATGGCGGCGTTGCAATATTTTATGTCACACCATATTTGCGCAGCGGTCTTACAAGCGCACTTTTTTGGGAAATAATACACTTTTTTAAATAAAAAATAAGACGCCAGTAAAGTTGGTCCAATTTTTTTTATATTGTGAAAGATGATGTTACGCCGAGTAAATTGATACCCAACATGTCACGCTTCAAAATTGCGTCCGCTCGTAAAATGACGACAAACTTTTACCCTTTAAAATCTCCATAGGCGACGTTTAAGAAGTTCTACAGGTTGCATATTTTGAGTTATAGAGGAGGTCTAGGGCTAGAATTATTGTTCTCGCTCTACCAATTGCGGCGATACCTCACATGTGTGGTTTGAACACCGCTTTCATATTCATATATTCATGTATGTGTTCGCTTCTGCACGCAAGCTCGGCAGGACGGGCTTTTTTCCATATTCCAGTTTCTAATGGAGTTTCCGGTCTCTGCCACCCGCGGATATGCCAGTCGTATCCAGCGGCGCACTGTCTCCTGGGAGCTATGTGTCAGAATTCTCAGTAGTCAGTGTGTTTGGCCGCCAGTCGTTATCGCGATTTTCTGAAACCAGAATTGACGCGATGACGCCAGTGATTATCTTGGTTGCCATCACAACAGGCAACGTCTGATTTCTACGGCGCTGTGAGCCCGTACATACTGCACATGGGGGAGTGATTATCTTGGTTGGCATCACAACGGGGCAGGCACTTCCGCCGCCCGTTGTGATGGCAACGTCGGAAGTGTACGGCGATGCGAGCCGTACATACTGTGCATGCATGAGAACGGGCGGTGCACAGGGATGGACTGGCCATCGGGACTACCGGGAGATTCCCGGTGGGCCGATGGCTCAGTGGGCCGGTCAGGGGTCGGTGGCGAGCTACCCGTCAATCGCCGACAGCTGGCGCCTGACAGGGTAGATCGAGATTTAGCCAGCATGCAGAGTAGCGCTGGAAGCGTGTGTAATAATGTCACGCTGCGGCTGCTCCCCGCACCCCGGCGGCCCCTCCTCTCGTCCATTCAGGTGATGTCACAAGCAAATGGGAATGGACGAGAAGAGAGGAGGGGCCGCCGGGGTGCGGGAAGTAGCCGCAGCGTGACATGAGGGAGAACTTATTACACACGCTTCCTGCACTACTCTGCATGCTGGCTGGTAAAAAATGTGCCCTGATGTGCCTTGTGCCATGATGTACTATGTGCCCTGTGCTCCGTGTCCAGATGTGCCCTGTGCTCCGTGTCCTGATGTGCCCTGTGCTCTGTGTCCCAATGTGCCCTGTGCTCCGTGTCCCGATGTGCCCTGTGCTCCGTGTCCCGATGTGCCCTGTGCTCCGTGTCCCGATGTGCCCTGTGCTCCGTGTCCCGATGTGCCCTGTGCCCCGTGTCCCGATGTGCCCTGTGCTCCGTGTCCCGATGTGCCCTGTGCTCCGTGTCCCGATGTGCCCTGTGCTCCGTGTCCCGATGTGCCCTGTGCTCCGTGTCCCGATGTGCCCTGTGCTCCGTGTCCCGATGTGCCCTGTGCTCCGTGTCCCGATGTGCCCTGTGCTCCGATGTGCCCTGTGCTCCGATGTGCCCTGTGCTCCGATGTGCCCTGTGCTCCGATGTGCCCTGTGCTCCGATGTGCCCTGTGCTCCGATGTCCCGATGTGCCCTGTGCTCCGATGTCCCGATGTGCCCTGTGCTCCGATGTCCCGATGTGCCCTGTGCTCCGATGTCCCGATGTGCCCTGTGCTCCTATGTCCCGATGTGCCCTGTGCTCCGATGTCCCGATGTGCCCTGTGCTCCGATGTCCCGATGTGCCCTGTGCTCCGATGTCCCGATGTGCCCTGTGCTCCGATGTCCCGATGTGCCCTGATGTCCCGATGTGCCCTGATGTCCCGATGTGCCCTGATGTCCCGATGTGCCCTGATGTCCCGATGTGCCCTGATGTCCCGATGTGCCCTGATGTCCCGATGTGCCCTGATGTCCCGATGTGCCCTGATGTCCCGATGTGCCCTGTGCTCCGATGTGCCCTGTGCCCTGATGTCCTGATGTCCCGATGTGCCCTGTGCTCCGATGTGCCGATGTGCCCTGTGCTCCGATGTCCCAATGTGCCCTGTGCTCCGATGTCCCAATGTGCCCTGTGCCCTGATGTGTTATGTGCTCTGTGCCCCGATGTGGTGTGCCCAGGTGTGCTGTGATGGGACCTGATGTGCTCTGCCCTGTACCCTTATGTGCTGTGCCCTGTACGTGTTGTGCTGTGCCCTGTACCCTGATGTGCTGTGCCCTTACCCTGATGTGATGTGCCCTGTATGTGTTGTGCCCTGATGTGCTGGGCTCTGTACCCTGATGTGCTGTGTCCTGTACCCTGATGTGCTGTGCCCTGATGTTCTGAGCTCTGTACCGTGCCCTGGACCAGTCTGGATGAAGTCCAGGGCCACATTTTTGTCCCAGTCCAGCCCTGGCGGTGCATGCTGGTCACTCAGCTGCACCGAAACCCGGAAGATAGTGCTTTGTGGGCTTCACATGCCCACAAGCAATATGGAATATGCCAGGGAGAGAAGAGTCTAATATATCCGATCGATCCGTAATACACGCATCATCTAACTAATAGTATTTTAAAAAGTATATTTAACAGGAACTCTGCTTTAATTGAAACCTTTAACATTTGCAGCATTTTAAAAGTAAGCGCTTCCTTTGAGTTTAGGTCTGCCATGGTATGGACCAGTAACTGTCAGGGTGGCACGACAAGGGATAAACCCAATAAAATGGGCACTTTCTTTTTTTTTTTTACATCAGCCCCGAGGCATTTGTGTCCCATGGGAGTAAGAGTAAATGCTGATTTGTAAGCTTAGCAGGCATAATTAAAAAGGTCACCAAAGCCAAGTATGGATTCTCACCATCTTCTACTAATCTAAGATTCTATATGTGAGTGTGGAATGTGCAGCCAAACCATGGTAACCGGCAGGGAAACCCCACAATGCCCCCCCACACCCCTTCAGGCAATGACAGATGAGGAATTGTCCTCGTATTCTGCTGCGAGCTGATAGTCGATAACGCTCAGGAATCGTCTGCAGGCTGACGGCTCCCGGAATTTTGTATCTGACGGCTTACAAAACGCTTTGATGTGCCGCAGCTTTAATTATTTGTACATATCCCACCTAGTGAGCGGAAAAGAAATGCGGTGCCGGCGCTGCTATTAATAAACGGAGGCGGCGCAGAAACCTCCGGAGGGAGCCGAGAACCTTTCACTGTATAGAGACACTGAAAATAATTATATGGCAATACTTCTCTTTATATGGGGACACTTCTATCTCATAGACAAGCAGGTGAATGTCAATCACATTGTGTTTTCTTGTTTGGATTTTTAAAAAGGATTGACTGTGCTGCGTTTTGAGCTGTACACCTGCTGTACCCACTATGAGGGGTTCCCACCATCCCTGTACTGAGTTCCCAGGTCTGTACACCTGCTGTGCCCATTATGAGGGGTTCCTACCATCCCTGTGCTGAGTTCCCAGGTCTGTACACCTGCTGTGCCCATTATGAGGGGTTCCCACCATCCCTGTGCTGAGTTCCCAGGTCTGTACACCTGCTGTGCCCATTATGAGGGGTTCCCACCATCCCTGTGCTGAGTTCTCAGGTCTGTACACCTGCTGTGCCCATTATGAGGGGTTCCCACCATCCCTGTGCTGAGTTCCCAGGTCTGTACACCTGCTGTGCCCATTATGAGAGGTTCCCACCATCCCTGTGCTGAGTTCCTGGGTCTGTACATCTGCTGTGCCCATTATGAGGGGTTCCCACCATCCCTGTGCTGAGTTCCCAGGTCTGTACATCTGCTGTGTCCAATATCAGGGGCTCCCACCATCTGTGTGCCAAGTTCCCTGGAGTACACATTGATGTGCCCATTATTAGGGGTTCTCACAATCCCTGTACACCTGCTTTGCCCATTATGAGGGGTTCTCTCTATCCCTGTGCTGATTTTCTAGGTCTCCACACTTGTATGTAGTGCCCAATATGAGGGATTTCACATTATCCTTACACTGAGTTCCCGGGTCTGTACACCTGCTGTGCCCATCATGAGGGGTTCCCTCCATCCCTGTGCTGAGTTCCAGGATCTGTACATCTGCTGTGCCCATTATGAGGGGATCTCATCAACCCTGTACTTAGTTCCCTGGAGTACACATTGCTGCGCCCATTACTAGGGGTTTTCACAATTCCTGTACACCTGCTTTGCCCATTATGAGGGTTTCTTGCCATCCTTGTGCTGATTTTCCAGGTCTCTACACTTGTGTCCATTATGAGGGATTTCACACCATCCCTGCACTGCGTTCCCGAGTCTGTACACCTTCTGTGCCCATTATGAGGGATTCTCTCCATCACTGTGCTGAGTTCCCAGGTCTGTACACCTGCTGTGCCCATTAGGAGGGGGGAAAAAATGTTTTTTTTATATAAATTTTATTTGGGGGATATTTATTATAGCAAAAAGTAAAAAAAAAAAGTTTTTTTTTTTTTCAAAATTGTCGCTATATTTTTGTTTATAGCGCAAAAAATAAAAACCGCAGAGGTGATCAAATACCACCAAAAAAAAGCTCTATTTGTGGGAAAAAAAGGACGCCAACTTTGTTTGGGAGCCATGTCGCACGACCGCGCAATTGTCAGTTAAAGTGACGCAGTGCCGAATCGCAAAAAGGGGCCTGCTCCTTTACCTGCATAATGGTCCGGGTCTTAAGTGGTTAATGAAATGTAAAAATATTTGTTAAAAAAACTGTACATTTCAGTTTTGGTTTTCAGCCAATGTTCATTTTGGTGCACCACTAATACTAATGATCCACATCAAATATTGAATCACTCTATTCCAAAGCCGGACTTGGTAAAAAAAATCAAAAAAAAATCCAGGCAAATGGCTAAATACAAAGAGAAAATACATGTATGGGAGATTTTTAACCTGCCAAAGGATTTGATCTTTCTGCCCGTCCAGTCCTGAGATACTACACAGCTCTAACACGGCACAGGACAGCCCCAATCTCAGGCTCAGTAATGGGCACAACATAGCAATAGCATCATACCTTTATGGGCTATCGTTTTTTCTGTGGGCGAGCGTTTATAAATATTAATGAGCTTCACAACATATTCTCCACCCCTGTCAGTGTTCTCTAACGAGCTCACACGTTATCCATAACAAGGACACCAATGCAGTTCAATGTATTATGTAGATCCCCAGGCAGAATGCATAAGTAATAATGGTCCTCCTGTACAGAGACCAGTTGTTCACCAGCTGGCGGTTATTTACTGCAGGTTATTTGGGGAGGATCTGGTTGATATTAAGTGATTCAATTTATTGGTTAATTAAATTGATTGAGGCGCTAAACTCTGAAAGCATGTTAGTTTTGCTAGGTCTGATGCCTGGGTCAGAGAATGATGTATGGCATTCTGTTGGCAAGAATAAAAAAATAGTATTTAGCGATCAGTTGGCATCACATTTCTTCTCCCTTCTCCAGTTTCCCTTTCCCCGTTTTAGTTTTTCACAAACTTTTCTACGTACTTTTCTCGTTGCGGTTTCCTTTTTCCCATATGAATGTTTTCAATTTCCTGTTCTCCTTCTCTTCCCTAACCCCTTTCCTCTTCCCCCAACCCCTTTCCTCTTCCCACAACCCCTTTCCTCTTCCCACAACCCCTTTCCTCTTCCCACAACCCCTTTCCTCTTCCACCCTCTTCCGCCCCTTATCTACATCTGGCTTCTATGTGTTTCATTTCCTCCTCCCATCTCCCAGGCTCCTTTCTTTTCCCTCCTTCTCAACGCACTTCCAGCTCCTCTGCCTTCCCTTTCCCCCTCACCTAACACTCTTCTGGCTCCTCTGCCTTCCTTTTTCTTCACCCTCCTCCTTGCTCTTCTGCCTTTCCTTTCCTCCACCTCCTCTCCCTTTTCCAATGTCTCTGCCTTCCCTTTCCTCCTCCTCCTCTCTCCCTTTTCTGGTTCCCCTGCTTTCCCTTTTCTCCTCCTTTCCCCCTTTTCTGGTTCCCCTGCCTTTCCTTTTCTGCCTCCCTCTTCTCGTTCCCTTCCCCCCCCCTCCTCTCTCCTCCTTCCGGTTCCCTTGCCTTCCCTTTTCTCCTCTCTCCTCCTTCCGGTTCCCTTGCCTTCCCATTCCTCCTCTCTCCTCCTTCTGCTTCCCCTGCCTTTCCCTCTTTTTGTTCCCCTGCCTTCCCTTTCCTGCTCCTTTCTCCCTCTTCTGGTTCCTCTGTCTTCCTTTCCTTCTACCTTTTACTCTCATCATAGTAATTTGCCTTCCATTTCATCCTTTCCTTACTCATTTCTGGTTCTTTTGCCTTCCCTTTCCTTCTCCTCTCTCCCTCTTCAGGTTCCTCTGCCTCCCCCCCCCTTCTTTGGGTTCTTTTGCTTTCCTTTTCCTCCCCCCTCTCCAGGTTCCTCTGCCTTCTCTTTCCTCCTCGGGTTCCTCCTGCCTTCCCTTTCCTCCTCGGGTTCCTCCTGCCTTCCCTTTCCTCCTCGGGTTCCTCCTGCCTTCCCTTTCCTCCTCGGGTTCCTCCTGCCTTCCCTTTCCTCCTCGGGTTCCTCCTGCCTTCCCTTTCCTCCTCGGGTTCCTCTTGCCTTCCCTTTCCTCCTCGGGTTCCTCCTACCTTCTCTTTCCTCCTCGGGTTCCTCCTACCTTCCCTTTCCTCCTCGGGTTCCTCCTGCCTTCCCTTTCCTCCTCTGGTTCCTCCTGCCTTCCCTTTCCTCCTCGGGTTCCTCCTCGGGTTCCTCCTGCCTTCCCTTTCCTCCTCGGGTTCCTCCTGCCTTCCTTTTCCTCCTCTGGTTCCTCCTGCCTTCCCTTTCCTCCTCTGGTTCCTCCTGCCTTCCCTTTCCTCCTCTGGTTCCTCCTGCCTTCCCTTTCCTCCTCTGGTTCCTCCTGCCTTCCCTTTCCTCCTCGGGTTCCTCCTGCCTTCCCTTTCCTCCTCGGGTTCCTCCTGCCTTCCCTTTCCTCCTCGGGTTCCTCCTGCCTTCCCTTTCCTCCTCGGGTTCCTCCTGCCTTCTCTTTCCTCCTCGGTTCTTCCTGCCTTCCCTTTCCTCCTCGGGTTCCTCCTGCCTTCCCTTTCCTCCTCGGGTTCCTCCTACCTTCTCTTTCCTCCTCGGCTTCCTAATGCCTTCCCTTTCCTCCTTGGGTTCCTCCTGCCTTCCTTTTCCTCCTTGGGTTCCTCCTGCCTTCCCTTTGCTCCTCGGGTTCCTCCTGCCTTCCCTTTGCTCCTCGGGTTCTTCCTGCCTTCCCTTTCCTCCTCCTCTTTCAGCTCCTCTGTCTTCCCTTCCTTTCTCCCCTTACCTACTTCTGGTTCATCGGCCTTCCCTTTTCTCCTTTTCCCCTAGCCCTATTACTACTTTTCTTCCCGTTCTTTGCACCATAGGGAAAATTAAAAGGAGGATTTTATTTATTAAAAAAATAAATAAAAATATTTCGGAGGGTTTGATATGACGATCAAGAAGCTCTTCTTTCAGAGAGTCTGATGACGTAGACCTTTCATTATGTATAAAAGACAACAGCTGCTAAATTCTGGTTCTTGGCCTCTTGTGTCTCTTCTTTGGTAAAGGATGACATTATCATGTGATACAAAGATGATAGATCTATATATACCATGTATCTCAATCAGCATTCAATCTAGGCTGGAAAAGAAATTGAGGGAGCTGACTGGATACGAAGGGCACCATTTACCTCCCTTTAGTGCAGTGGTTCTCAACCTGGGGGTCGAATGACAATTTGCCAGGGGTCACCGAATCCTGGGCTGTTCCTGAATCCCGCACCGCTCTCCCAGCCTTTTCATGGCTACCCAGCAGGGCTGGAGCTTGCGGTGGCCCACTCAGCCTCTTTGCAGCCGCCCATTCAGTTTGTGGCATGGCTGGGCGGCAGAGACTAGATGTCAGCTGGCTGGTGAGGAATGTGAAGTGGGAGGTGCTGACAACCCACGCTACAAAAATAATTTTACTGTTAGGGGTTCCCACAACTTGGAAAATTTTTCAAGGGGTCACAGCACTAGGAGGTTGAGAACCACTGCTTTAGTGTCTAATTAAACATCTCTGATGGACACCGAAGCTCACCAATCCGTCTTGCTGAACACATAAACCATCATCCTGGATGCGCCCCGTTCATCGCTCCATTTGTCCTTTTGGTGGTACGTTTGCCTTGGTTGGGGGGTAAAGTTGCATAAACCACCTTCTCACCTCCACACGTGTCCTCATTTGTCCTGGAAGGTCTCGCACCCAGTAGGACAGTCTGTATTAACCTGCTCTTCTTCCTCTTTTTTGTTTTTTTTTCTTCCACAGAGGGGAATAGAGCTGAATTTCAGGTTATTTGTGTTTTTATACCTGCCCCCCCCCCCCCTTATTTTCCCCATGCTTATGTATGTTTGCCCTCCTGTCATGGTTGTGGTTATTATTTGGGATTGGTGATGTGAGTGTTGCTAATAAAGGCCAGAGATGCCAAGTGCAGAGACACAGAGGAGGAGATTTACTAAAACTGGAGCAGACTGAGTGTAGCTGTGCAAAGTAACCAATCAGCTTCTAGGTTGTATTGTCAGAGCTTAAAGCGGGGGTTCCACAGCAGATCGTTTTTTTTTTTTTTTGGCTGCATTCAATGTGTTTGTAGATAACCAATTAGTACTTGCGTGTTTGGTGACTTCAAACCTCCCCAGTCTGTTTTCCGGCAAAAGATTAACTTTTAAAATCAGCTCTTCCAAGTTTCCATTTTGCTTGTGGGCATTGTGAAGCCCAGAAGCACTGACTTCCTAGAAGCTGCGGACAGTGTTCTGCTGAAAAAGGCCCCCCCCGGCGTATAAGGTCCCCCCCTGTACTGCGCAGGCGCGTCACGAACCTCAACAGAGTTTCCGAAAGTAGCCGAACATGTAGAGCTGCGAGTTAGCTCTACACAGCGCCTGCGCAGCGACTAGGAGCTGTGTAGAGCTGACTGCGCAGACGCCGTGTAGAGCGGACTGGGCAGGCGCCGTGTAGAGCGGACTGGGCAGGCGCCGTGTAGAGCGGACTGGGCAGGCGCCGTGTAGAGCGGACTGGGCAGGCGCCGTGTAGAGCGGACTGGGCAGGCGCCGTGTAGAGCTGACTGGGCAGGCGCCGTGTAGAGCTGACTGGGCAGGCGCCGTGTAGAGCGGACTGGGCAGGCGCCGTGTAGAGCGGACTGGGCAGGCGCCGTGTAGAGCGGACTGGGCAGGCGCCGTGTAGAGCGGACTGGGCAGGCGCCGTGTAGAGCGGACTGGGCAGGCGCCGTGTAGAGCGGACTGGGCAGGCGCCGTGTAGAGCGGACTGGGCAGGCGCCGTGTAGAGCGGACTGGGCAGGCGCCGTGTAGAGCGGACTGGGCAGGCGCCGTGTAGAGCGGACTGGGCAGGCGCCGTGTAGAGCTGACTGGGCAGGCGCCGTGTAGAGCTGACTGGGCAGGCGCCGTGTAGAGACGACTCGCAGCTCTACATGTTCGGCTACTTTCGGAAACTCCGTTGAGGTTTGTGGCGCGCTTGCGCAGTGGGGGGGGGTTCCTTATCCGCCGGGGGTGCCTTTTTCGGAAGGACATGACACATCTGGGCGAACTCCCAGATTACATTGCGCCTCAGGCTAGAAACCCCTACTCCCGTGGGAGTGAGTACCCGGAAGCCGAATCTGAACCAGGCAAAACATGGTATGTGTAACATAAAATAAAAATAAATGGCTACTGTACGTGTTAGTAGTGTAAGGAGTGTGCTCCAATATAGATGTTATTTATAGTGATCAGTGCCTAAAAAATGCATTGATTACTGTAAAAATGCCACTGGCAGGGAAGGGGTTAACACTAGGGGATGAGGAAGGGGTTAATTATGTTCCCTAGGTGTTCTAACTGAAAGGGGGAGGTGGAACTGACTTGGGTAAATGACAGATCGCTGTTCATACATTGTTTACACACACAGCTCCCGTTTCTCGCTCTGTAACGAGCGATCGCGGGTGCCAGGCGGTGATCGCGCCCGCCGGGCACGCGCATCGGCCCCTAATGGCTGGAATGTGAAATGACGTACACCTATGTGATTTCACGCAGCCGAGCCGACCTGCCGCCGTATAACTGCGGCGGCTGGTTGGCTAGTGGTTAAAGCGACACTAAAGTAATTTTTTATTTTTTTTTAAATAACAAACATGTCATACTTACCTCCAGTGTGCGGCTCGTTTTGCACACAGTGGCCCGGATCCACGTCTTCTGGGGTCCCTCGGCCGTTGTCATGGCTCCCCCTCTGCAAGAGCTTTCCAACTTCATACGAGCTCGCATGGTGGAAAGCTCTTGCGGGCGCGCTCCCGTGATACAGCGGCGGCCATAGCCGCCAACTGTATCACTCGGCCCCGCCCTCCGGCGTGCCGCATCATTGGATGTGATTGACAGCAGTGCCAGCCAATGGCTGCGTTACTTTCAATCTGTCCAACCTAGCCAATGAATGGCCAGGCTGGGAACCGAAGAGGATGACGGGGACGAGCACGGGACTTTCGAGGGGTGAGATAAGTAAAACGGGGGCTGGGAGGGCGTTGCTGTCGGATGTTTTTTTTTTTACCTTAATGCATAGGATGCATTAAGGTGAAAAAAACATTTACCTTTACAGCCCCACTTAATAGTCAGAAGCTGATTGGTTACTATGCACAGCTGCACCAGATTCAGTGTGCAACAGTTTTAGTAAATCCTTCCCAGAGCTTTTTCTGTGCAATGGAATGGGGCTTGTTCTGTGCCGAGAGATTGAGTCTGTTATGTACAGAGGAACAGAGCCTCATTGGTGAAGAGGAACAGAGCCTTTTTCTTGTATTCTTTTTTTTTTTTTTTCTTTTTTTAGTTCCTGGGGATATGGGGCTGGTTAGCCCATGGGTAATGGATGGGTGGTTCATGCAGGACAGAGCCTGTTGGGTCCATGCAGGACAGAGCCTCGTGGGTCCATGCAGGGCAGAGCCTGTTGGGTCCATGCAGGGCAGAGCCTGTTGGGTCCATGCAGGGCAGAGCCTGTTGGGTTCATGCAGGGCAGAGCCTGTTGGGTTCATGCAGGGCAGAGCCTGTTGGGTTCATGCAGGGCAGAGCCTGTTGGGTTCATGCAGGGCAGAGCCTGTTGGGTTCATGCAGGGCAGAGCCTGTTGGGTTCATGCAGGGCAGAGCCTGTTGGGTCCATGCAGGACAGAGCCTGTTTGGTCCATGCAGGACAGAGCCTGTTGGGTCCATGCAGGACAGAGCCTGTTGGGTCCATGCAGGACAGAGCCTGTTGGGTCCATGCAGGACAGAGCCTGTTGGGTCCATGCAGGACAGAGCCTGTTGGGTTCATGCAGGACAGAGCCTCGTGGGTTCATGCAGGACAGAGCCTCGTGGGTTCATGCAGGACAGAGCCTCGTGGGTTCATGCAGGACAGAGCCTCGTGGGTTCACTGGGAACAGAACCTCGTTGGTGCACAGGCAACAGAGCTTGCTTGGTACATGGGGGAATAAATACAGTGCAGATGCTAGAAAGTTTTTTTGGAGTGACTGACTGTGTGTGTGTGTAGCACAAATACGGAGTATTCATACCTCTTGAAAATTTCCACATTCTGTCATGTTACAACCAAAAACGTAAATGTATTTTATTGGGATTTTATGCAATGGACCAAAACAAAGTGGCACATAATTTTGAAGTGGAAGAAAATGATAAATGGTTTTCTAATATTTTACAAATAAATATGTGAAAAGTGTGGGGTACATTTGTATTCAGCCCCTTACCCCTAACTAGGATCTAGTGGAACCAATTGCCTTCAGAAGTCACCTAATTCGTAAATAGAGTCCACCTGTGTGTAATTAATTTATTCTCGGTATAAATACAGCTGTTCTGTGAAGCCCTCAGAAGTTTGTTAGAGAACCTTAGTGAACAAACAGCATCATGAAGGCCAAGGAACACACCAGACAGGTCAGGGATAAAGTTGTGGAGAAGTATAAAGCAGGGTTAGTAATAAAAAATATCCCAAGCTTTAAACAGCTCACAGAGCTCTGTTCAATCCATTATCCGAAAATGGAAAGAGTATGGCACAACTGCAAACCTACCAAGACCAGGCCGTCCACCTAAACTGACCGGGTCGGGCAAGGAGAGCATTCATCAGAGAAGCAGCCGAGAGAACCATGGTAACTCTGGAGGAGCTGCAGAGATCCACAGCTCAGGGGGGAGAATCTGTCCTCAGGATAACTATTAGTCGTGCTCTCCACAAATCTGCCCTTTATTGAAGAGTGGCAAGAAGAAAGACATTGTTGAAAGAAAACCATAATAAGTCCTGTTTGTGAGAAGCCATGTGGGGGACACAGCAAACATGTGGAAGAAGGTGCTCTGGTCAGATGAGACCAAAATTCAACTTTTTGGCCTAAAAGCAAAACGCTACGTGTGGGGGGAAAACTAACACTGCAAATCACCCTGAACACACCATCCCCACTGTGAAACATGGTGGTGGTAGCATCATGTGGGGATGTTTTTTTTCAGCAGGGACAGGGAAGCTGGTCAGAATTGATGGGAGGATGGATGGAGCCAAATACAGGGAAATCTTAGAAGAAAACCTGTTAGAGTCTGCAAAAGACTTGAGACTGGGGGAGGTTCACCTTCCAGCAGGACAACGACCCTAAACATACAGCCAGGGCTGCAATGGAATGGTTTAGATCAAAGCATATTCATGTGCTAGAATGGCCCAGTCAAAGTCCAGACCTAAATCCCATTGAGAATCTGTGGCAAGACTTGAATATTTCTGTTTACAGACGCTCTCCATCCAATCTGACAGAGCTTGAGATATTTTACAAAGAAGAAGAATGGGCAGAAATGTCTCTCTCTAGATGTGCAAAGCTGGTAGAGACATCCCCAAAAAGACTTGCAGCAGTAATTGCAGTGAAAGGAGCTTCTACAAAGTATTGACTCCGGGGGGCGCCATACAAATGTCCCCCCCACACTTTTCACATATTTGTAAAAAAAAAATGGAAAACCATTTATAATTTTTCTTTCCACTTCACAATTCTGTGCCATTTTGTGTTGGTCTATCACATAAATGTATGTGTTTGGTCGCAACATGACAAAATGTGGAAAATTTCAAGGGGTATGAATACTTTTTCCAGGCACTGTAACAGGAATGTGTGAACATATCATAGTCTGTGTGGAATGCATGTTGATCTACAGAGGAATTGTAGGTGCCCGTCGTGTTCTGGTAATGGAAGGGTATTTGTGATAAGTATTACGGAATCAGGATAAGATGTATATGAAGAAGTATGAAAGTGAGGCGCTGAATCTAGGGTTACTCCTCATTCTGGTATGGAGAAATCCCCTATTGGGGTGTGTCCGCTAAAATCTAGAGAAAGTAAGTAAATGAGAGCGCGACACTAAAGATTCTATAGTCTGAAATTGTTTATTGTATCCTAGGAATCCTTGTTTCCGGGCTAAAAACTACTTCATCGGGGTTTGCAACTCTGTGTTAGCTGGTAGGAAAAGGACTTGGTTATCAAGGCATAAAGTATCAGTATTCAATAGACTTCCAGCAGCTAGGAGTAAACCCCGATTGTGACAAACCCTCTGTCCTCAAACAAAACTTTGTCCACCGTCAATGCTTCCTCTGTCCAGAACCAGCCCCATCCAAGACTCTCCTGCCCCATCCAAGACTCTCCAGCCCCATCCAAGACTCTCCAGCCCCATCCAAGACTCTCCATCCCCATCCAAGACTCTCCAGCCCCATCCAAGACTCTCCAGCCCCATCCAAGACTCTCCAGCCCCATCCAAGACTCTCCAGCCCCAGCCAAGACTCTCCATCCCAATCCAAGACTCTCCAGCCCCATCCAAGACTCTCCAGCCCCATCCAAGACTCTCCAGCCCCAGCCAAGACTCTCCTGCCCCATCCAAGACTCTCCTGCCCCATCCAAGACTCTCCAGCCCCATCCAAGACTCTCCAGCCCCATCCAAGACTCTCCAGCCCCATCCAAGACTCTCCAGCCCCATCCAAGACTCTCCAGCCCCATCCAAGACTCTCCTGCCCCATCCAAGACTCTCCTGCCCCATCCAAGACTCTCCAGCCCCCCCAGTCACCAGACAACACCTCAGAGCCCATTCACACAGGTCCGACTTTGGATCCGACTTCAGGTCGCCCCTAGTCGCCTCAAGTCGCGCTGCATGACGAAATCAATGTAAGTGAATGGAGCCGTCTTAATGCACACTACTGCAGTGGCTTCGACTTGAAAAAAGGTTCCTGTACTACTTCAATCCGACTTCTAGGCGACGTGTACCCATTGATTTAAATGGAAGTCGCCTCCAAGTCGGATCCCCGTTCACAGTGAGGCAACTTTACAGGAAGTCCCAGTGTGAACCTGTTCTAAGGCAAACCCCTCCCTCCCACAGGGGAACTCCACGCCAAATTTTAAATAACAAACTGGCATGGGTTTTCCTCCAGGAGCATACCAGGTCCTTAGGTCTGGTATGGATTTCAAGGGGAAACCCCTACGCTGAAAAAACGGCGTGGAGGTCCCCCCAAAATCCATACCAGACCCTTATCCGAGCACACAGCCCATACGGTCAGGAAAGGGGATGGGGGATGAGTGAGCGCCCCCCCTCCTGAACCATACCAGGCCGCTTGCTCTCAATATGGGGCGGTGGGTGCTTTGGGGCAGGGTGGTGCCTTGCAGCCCCCCCACCCCCAAAGCACCTCGTCCCCATGTTGATGGGGACAAGGGCCTCTTCCCGACAACCCTGGCCATTGGTTGTCGGGGTCTGTGGGCGGGAGGCTTATCGGAATCTGGGAGCGCCCTTTAATAAGGGGGCCCCAGATCCCGGCCCCCCACCTATGTGAATGAGTATGGGGTACATCGTACCCCTACCCATTAACCTGGGGGTGGGAAAAGTGTCAAGAAAAAAAAACACTAGACAGGTTTTTAAAGTAATTTATTAGGCAGCTCCGGGGGGGTCTTCTTCCGACTTCGGGGGTCTTCCAACTTCGCTCTCCAGCGGGGGGGCCCGGTCTTCTGCGTCACCTTCTTCCCTCTTCTCTTCTTCGATGTTGACTCAACGCTGCCTCCCGCTGTAATGTCTGACTAGCACAGATCATAGTGGGGTTCTCATTCACCCTGTGCCCCTATTAGAGACACAGGGTGATTTACACATAAGAGGCGTCGGGAAAGCTGGACAAGGAGCCTCCAGAACTCTCCAGGGTAAGCTGAGTTCCACAAACCCCTGACCCAAAGTCACTCCGATGAAGGTCATATATTTTTAGCCCCCGAAACGCATTAGTTGCCATGGATTTCTATGTGGATATAAACATTTCCAGACTGCAGAATCTTTGGGGGGATACTCTTCTTCTTACTGGAGATGGGTGTATATGTAGACTGGAAGCAGGAGATGTATAATAAAGTATGTTGGAAGCAGGATCTGGTGTATTTTGTGTGTACTGGTGACAGGAGGATGTGTATATGTGATGTGTACTGGAAAACGTATATACTGTATGTTGCATGTACTGGAAAACCGCATGTGTGTATTGTCATGTTGTGTGCAATGCAAAGTGTGACTCCGGACGTGTTTGTGCGTCTTATGATATTTTAATGATCTCTCTGCTTTTTTTTTTCCCAACTATTAACCTCTTTTCTTTCAACTTCAGACCCAGGACGATGGAGATCCATCCAAACCACCGTGGTTCAAAGGCGGGTGAGTGTCTGAGTGTTCTGATTTCTGTATGTGCTTGGCTGATAGAACACCTCTTCTTCTTCAAAAGCTTCATTAAAGTGGAAATAAACTCTCTCAATCCACATTCATTATCTTACTCCTTGTTTTTTTTTTCATTTGCTTCCTGGTTTCTGGCCTGGGCCAAATGATGTCCCTCATCCCAGGAGTTTTCATGGGCATATTTTTTTCTTTAATTTATGGTCTTCAAATTGTGGCCTGGGGGCTGGCTATGGCCCTTTGCCCTTTTCCAGCCCTCTGGGCATTATTTCTCTTACTGAAACCAACAACAGGGACATAATTGACACTGACACCAATGACGAGACGCTATTCATCTCACTGACACCAATGATGAGACGCTATTCATCCCACTGACACCAATGATGGGACGCTATTCATCTCACTGACACCAATGACGAGACGCTATTCATCTCACTGACACCAATGATGAGACGCTATTCATCCCACTGACACCAATGATGGGACGCTATTCATCTCACTGACACCAATGACGAGACGCTATTCATCTCACTGACACCAATGATGAGACGCTATTCATCCCACTGACACCAATGATGGGACGCTATTCATCACGCTGACACCAATGATGGGACACTATTCATCCCACTGACACCAATGACGAGACGCTATTCATCTCACTGACACCAATGATGAGACGCTATTCATCCCACTGACACCAATGATGGGACGCTATTCATCACGCTGACACCAATGATGGGACGCTATTCATCCCACTGACACCAGTGATGGGACGCTATTCATCCCACTGACACCAATGATGGGACGCCATTCATCCCACTGACACCAATGATGAGACGCTATTCATCCCACTGACACCAATGATGAGACACTATTCATCCCACTGACACCAATGACGAGACGCTATTCATCTCACTGACACCAATGATGAGACGCTATTCATCCCACTGACACCAATGATGAGACACTATTCATCCCACTGACACCAATGACGAGACGCTATTCATCTCACTGACACCAATGATGGGACGCTATTCATCCCACTGACACCAGTGATGGGACGCTATTCATCCCACTGACACCAATGATGGGACGCCATTCATCCCACTGACACCAATGATGAGACGCTATTCATCCCACTGACACCAATGATGAGACGCTATTCATCCCACTGACACCAATGATGGGACGCTATTCATCACGCTGACACCAATGATGGGACGCTATTCATCCCACTGACACCAATGATGGGACGCTATTCATCCCGCTGACACCAATGATGAGACGCTATTCATCCCACTGACACCAATGACGAGACGCTATTCATCCCACTGATACCAATGATGGGACGCTATTCATCCCGCTGACACCAATGATGAGACGCTATTCATCCCACTGACACCAATGATAGGACGCTATTCATCCCACTGACACCAATGATGAGACGCTATTCATCCCACTGACACCAACGATGAGACGCTATTCCTCCCACTGACACCAATGATAGGACGCTATTCTTCCCACTGACACCAATGATGGGACGCTATTCATCCCACTGACACCAATGATGGGACGCTATTCATCCCACTGACACCAATGATGGGACGCTATTCATCCCACTGACCCAATGATGAAATGCTATTCATCCCACTGACACCAATGATGGGACACTATTCCTCCCACTGACACCAATGATGAGACGCTATTCATCCCACTGACACCAATGATGAGACGCTATTCATCCCACTGACACCAATGATGGGAAGCTATTCATCCCACTGACACCAATGATGAGACGCTATTCATCCCACTGACACCAATGATGAGACGCTATTCATCCCACTGACACCAATGATGAAACGCTATTCATCCCACTGACACCAATGATGAGAAGCTATTCATCCCACTGACACCAATGATGAGACGCTATTCATCCCACTGACACCAATGATGAGACGCTATTCATCCCACTGACACCAATGATGGGACGCTATTCATCCCACTGACACCAATGATGGGACGCTATTCATCCCACTGACACCAATGATGGGTCGCTATTCATCCCACTGACACCAATGATGAGATGCTATTCATCCCACTGACACCAATGATGGGACACTATTCCTCCCACTGACACCAATGATGAGACGCTATTCATCCCACTGACACCAATGATGAGACGCTATTCATCCCACTGACACCAATGATGGGAAGCTATTCATCCCACTGACACCAATGATGTGACGCTATTCATCCCACTGACACCAATGATGGGACACTATTCCTCCCACTGACACCAATGATGAGACGCTATTCATCCCACTGATACCAATGATGAGACGCTATTCATCCCACTGACACCAATGATGAGACGCTATTCATCCCTCTGACACCAATGATGGGACACTATTCCTCCCACTGACACCAATGATGGGACGCTATTCATCCCACTGACACCAATGATGAGACGCTATTCATCCCACTGACACCAATGATGGGACACTATTCATCCCACTGACACCAATGGTGGGACGCTATTCATCCCACTGACACCAATGATGAGACGCTATTCATCCCACTGACACCAATGATGAGACGCTATTCATCCCACTGACACCAATGATGGGACGCTATTTATCCCACTGATATTAATGATGGGGCACTATTACTCCCACTGTCACCAATGATGGGACACTATTCCTCCCACTATAGATTTGGCTTTGTTTACTCCCACTGACACCAAGACATTTCCACTGTCCTCAGTCTGGCCCTCCTACAGTCTGAAGGACAGTAAACTGGCCTCTTGTTTAGAAAGTTTGGAAACCCCTGATCCAGAGAAGGGGGAGGGGCTTTCTCGGCTAGGCACACCCTCCTGCCTGCATGCCTGAGCTAAGGACAGATGGTTTCCAGGAAGTAAATGCTAAATGAGGGGTGGGCAACCTCGGGACACTTAAGCTGTGTTGAAACTACAAATCCCATCATGCCTCTGCCTCTAGGAGTCATGCCTGTGATTGTCAGGGTCTTGTAAGGTCTTGTGGGACTTGTAGTTTCACCACAGCTGGAGGGCCGAGGTTGCCTACCCCTGTGCTAAATGAATAATCTGCCCTTACTCATGTGACCACGGCTGAAACTTCTAGGGGGATGTTTTTCAAAGGAGGTATTTTTCAACAAAATAAAGCATGGAGACATGGATTTGCTTTGAATATTAAAAATTAATTACCGTATTTATCGCGGTATAACGCGCTCCCGCGTATACCGCGCACCCCTAAAGTTGCCCCGAATCCTGTGGAAAAAAAGTTTTTCTTGTACTTACAGTTTTGGTGTCTTGCGCGGCGGCCTCGTCGGGTCCGGCGTCCGTCTACGGCTTCGGGTGTCCTCTTCGTCGTGTCCGGCGTCCTTCTGCGGCTTCGGGTGTCCTCTTCGTCGGGTCCGGCGTCCTTCTGCGGCGTCCTCGCGTCCTCCCGACTCGTTTCCCGCGCCGAGTTTGAATTCCTGCGCCGACATATACAGAGCGCAGTACACTTGTGTATTGTCGGGCAGGCTCGGCAACTCTCGCGCTGACGTCCTGTACGTCCAGGACGTGAGAGCGGAAGGAGCCGAGACTGTCCGACTATACCCGAGTGTACTGCGCTCGGTATATGTCGGCGCAGTATTCAAACTTGGCGCGGGAAAGCGGGTATCGGGTATACCACGCACCCACGATTTTGCCCTGATTTTTAGGGCAAAAAAGTGCGCGGTATACGCCGATAAATACGGTAAATGGCGTTTTCAGTTTGTGGTGCTCAGATGCACTTTAGTTCCACTTTAAAAGAGAAGTATCGTGTTTTTTTTTTTTTGTTATTTAATAATCATGCTTAGATAGTTGGATGCAGCGTCGGTCCTATTCCAGAGCTGTCCCACGATGCCTCTAACACTGAGAACTGAGCGATCAAATACCGCCAATTGCTCGGTTCTCAGAGGGCTGCTGACTATCGGTCACCGCTGTTTGCTCTGCCTCCCCCCGGAGCACTGGGCTGTGGAGGGGCGGGAGACCTCGGCTCAGTTTAATGATAGGCTAAGTCGGGTGGCGGGTCCAGGCATGTGGGCGGATCACGACCCCATTGTCTTGCTGTTGCCCGAGCCTGTACCGGCTCTGTGACATCAGCAGACTACGGACTTCAGCCCGCTGTCTGCTGAAAACTGGTCACAGGATTGCAAAGGAAACTGCATTCCTGTGATGCACAGGAGAAGTAGAGCCAAACAAGCTTTCCCTACTTCTCCTTGAAGATGAAATGCCATCAGTCCGTAGATCTATACAAGACACAAAAGAACTCGACCTTGGGTTCTTGTTGCATAAATATTGTGAAATAACACATTTACTCAAACCCGTAACTTGCGGATAATATATTCCTCTGCAGAACATGGCATTTACAACCTTTCATATCTTATATGCTGCATGTTGTCTCTTTCATCTTGTTATTGTTTGATGACAATAAAACGGCCTCTGTGACTACTAATGAAGGAGCCATAAGTGAATGTAGACAATATAGTCTTATTTTTACTCTAGAAGTCCCATTTTTAACACAGAATACCAGTCAAAGCATGTTTTTATGTTTTTAATGTTTTTGCAAGGGTTAGAACTTTTATGATATTTTTTTTACTGTGTCTGCCCCCCCGGGGGATATTGTCTTCTCTTCCTGTGGTGGTTGGGGGTAGGAGGTAAATATAAAGCCTCACTCACACAATTGGATTTTTCGACTGGAATTGTGTGATGACAGGCTGTTGTCGGAAAATCCGACCGTTTGTACGCTCCATCGGACAATTGTTGTCGGATTTTTCGCCAACAAATGTGGGACAGCATGCTTTTAAAATTTTCCACCAACAATTGTGTGTTTTCGTATTATCCGATCGTGTCTATACAAGTCTGTCAGGTCACCTGGTGACAAGTGCACCCCGTGGGGGTCAGGGATGCACCACAGGGTAGTGAACCCTATAGCCAACTGCTGCGATCAGAGAGGAAGCGAACCCAAGATCGCCCAGGGAGCAGGAGTCTAAGACCCAGCTTTGTGTTCACCAGAGCCTCTAGTGGTGAGGATGGCCTTCGCCACAGCTGGATCCAGGTCGCAACACCTGGGATCCCCTAGGTCACGCTCCGCAGAGAGAGAGGAAGCAGCAGGCAGGACAAACGGTAGTGATGGGTAAGCCGAGGTCAGGGCAACAGGCAGACTAGGGTAACCGAGGGACAGGCAAAAGGTCAGGGGCACAGGCAAACAGGAGAAGTCAGGGACGAGCCAAAAACAGTACACAGGAAGATAATCGTAGCACACTGCAGACAGGAACTTGAGCAAACAACACTGTTGAACAGCACTGCAGGCCTGTAGTGCAATGGTTAATAGACTTCCTGGGATGGCCTGGGTGGGGCCATACAGGAAGGAGAGGAAATAAGAAGGTAACAAGAACAGAGTCAGGCCTCTTAATGGACAGATGGAAACAGATAAGCTGAGTACAAACACACATGCTCAGAAGCAATACTCACCATAACACAACATTAGCAGAAGTTGCCCAAAGGGTGGCGCTAAAGAGCTGAAAAAACATGTAGTTTTGTGTTTATTGGCCGACATTTTTTTGCCGTTTGTATGCAAGAAAAGTTCACGGCCAACGCCCTTCGGACAAAAGTCCTACGCTTTGTCCACAGAAAATCCAATCGTGTGTACCAGGCTTAAAACTTCACAGTGGGGAAACAGATGTATAATAATAATACAATAAATAAAAGGTCACTATGAATAGGTGACATCACTGTGTATGTAGCCAATTCATTGACTAGAGACCGGTGACATCACTGAGTGTGCAGCCTATCCACTCACTAGAGACCAGTGACATCATTGAATGTACAGCCTATTCAGTCACTAGAGACCGGTCACATCACTGAGTGTGCAGCGTATCCAGTCACTAGAGACAGGTGACATCAGTGAGTGTGCAGCCTATCCAGTCACTACAGACAGGTGACATCACTGACTGTGCAGCCTATCCAGTCACTACAGACAGGTGACATCACTGAATGTGCAGCCTATCCAGTCACTACAGACAGGTGACATCACTGAATGTGCAGCCTATCCAGTCACTACAGACAGGTGACATCACTGAATGTGCAGCCTATCCAGTCACTACAGACAGGTGACATCACTGAATGTGCAGCCTATCCATCCACAAATACAGGGTGACATTATTGAGAATGCTGCCGAGCCATTCACTAGAGACTGGTGACATCACAGTGTGCAGACTATCATTAATTAGAAACTGATGATATAACTGATCCATTCACCAGAGCAGCCTTTCTCAACCCCTCCCCAGAGGAACCCCTAAAAAAATGTCCGGGTCTTAGGGGAATAACTGCTTAACCCAATTCATTGGAGGTCAGTAAGAAAAACTCCTTAGACGTTGGTGTACAATGGGAAAAAATTACCCCCTTACAGAAAGGTAAAACGATAATGGTGTCATGCTGCTGGCTCATCCAAGTGGTGGGGGCCCCAGATCTTTGCTGGCACCATCATATCGGAGGTCTTTGAGTCTCAGCTCAAGCATCTCCCTTGCAACCTCTGGAGGAGCCCTAATTGAGAATGGTTTCACTAAAGATCAGTGACATCCCTATTAGCACAGTCTATCCAGTGATGTCACCAATCATGCAGCCTATTAACTGGAGACCAGTGACATCACTGAGATTGCAGCCTACCCATATACAAGAGAACTTAGCCTAACCATTCACTATAGATCCGTGACATCATATAAAATGCAGCCTATCCACATACTAGAGATCCGTGACATCACTAAGAGTGCAGCTTAGCCATTAACTAGAGAAGTGACATCACTGAGAACTCAGCCTATCTATTTACTATGGACAGACAGTCTATGGGATGCAACCTATCCATATACTAGTGATTGGTGACATCACTAGTAGAGCCAATCCATTTACTAAAGAGAGGTATTCTTACCAAAAACTTAGCCTATCCATTCCTTATAGACCAGTGACATCATATGGAATGCAGCCTATCCATATACTAGAAATCAGTGCCATCATGAAGAGTGCAGCCTACCCATATACTTGAGAACTTAGCCGATCCATTTACTATAGATCTGTGACATAATATAAAATGTAGCATATCCACTTACTAGAGATCAGTGACATCACTAAGAGTGCATCCTAGCCATTAACTAGAGAGGTGACATCACTGAGAACTTGGCCTATCCATTCACTATAGACCCTGGCCCGGATTCACAAAGGACTTACGACGGCGTATCTCCAGATACGCCGTCGTAAGTCTGAACGTGATGCGTCGTATCTCGGCGCCTGATTCAAAGAATCAGATATGCCAGAATTTGTATAAGATACGACTGACGTAAGTCTCTTATGCCGTCGTATCTTAGGTGCATATTTACGCTGGCCGCTAGGTGGCGCTTCCGTTGATTTCCGCGTCGAATATGCAAATGAGCTAGATACGCCGATTCACGAACGTACTTGCGCCCGGCGTATTAAAATCCGCTGTTTACGTAAGGC
Organism: Rana temporaria; assembly: GCF_905171775.1. NCBI lineage: Eukaryota > Metazoa > Chordata > Amphibia > Anura > Ranidae > Rana > Rana temporaria. Next base: position 24,391,356 of record NC_053489.1, on the reverse strand, counting down.
GTCCGACCGGCGTAACTTTACCCCTCATAAAGCAGGGGTAAGTCATGTTGGGTATGGACGGCGGAACAGCGGCGTATTTTACGTCGTTTGCGTAAGTCGTCCGTGAATGGGGATGGGCGTAGGTTACGTTCACGTCGACTAAACATTGAGCCGGCGTAAGTTAGGGAGAAAATGTGACGTGATACTGAGCATGTGCGCGCATGCGCCGTTCGTTAGGTGCGTCATTTACGTGGGGTTACGATTCATTACCGTGTTTCCCCGAAAATAAGCCCGGGTCTTATATTAATTATGCCAACAAAAGACACAGTAGGGCTTATTTTCGGGGTAGGTCTTACCATGTAATGTACTGTCTTCTCCCCCCCTCTCCCTCCCTGCCTGTCAGGAATCCCCAGTGTGAACTGAGTTAAAATGCTTGTAAAATCCTATAATACACTCTATTACAGTATTATTATATAATGTACAATGTGTGTGTTTCTGTAATATAATTGTGCCAAATACATTTGTTATAGCGCCGCTCTGCACTTCTGTTACCCGCCGGAGCTCTCTTCCCCGCAATTATATTACAGAAACACACACATTGTACATTATATAATACTGTAATAGAGTGGATTATAGGATTTTACAAGCATTTTTAACTAGGGCTTATTTTCGGGGTAGGCTTATATTGCAGCCCTCCTGGAAAATAACGCTAGGTCTTATTTTCAGGGTAGGTCTTATATTTGGGGAAACAGGGTACCATACAACCCGCCCCCCTACCAGCCTAGTTTGAATTAGGCGGGCTTCCCCTGGCCCATTTACGATACGCCGCCGTAACTTAGGGCGCAAGTTCTTTGTGAATACGGTACTCGCCTCTCTAAGTTACGGCGGCGTAGCGCATCTAGGATACGCTCGCACAAAGATACGCCCTCCTACGTGAATCTGGGCCTAGCAATCTATAGGATACAACCTATCCATATACTAGCGATTGGTGACATCACTAGGATTAGAGCCAATCCATTCACTAAAGAGAGGAATCATTACCGAAAACTTAGCCTATCCATTCCTTATAGACCAGTGACATCATATGGAATGCAGCCTATCCATATACTAGAGATCAGCGAAATCATGAAAAGTGCAGCCTATCCTATTCTTTCTGTGTGGCCGAATTCAAGCTTTTGGATTCTCATTCTCAGTTCATGTTATAAAAGCAATCAGGCGGTTGAGTTGGCGCTCGTAGCGTCGCCCCTCACCTGAGCTCTCTTCTTCAGGGTTTACACAGATGTCTTATGAGGTTTATAGAGGATTTTTCTAAGTTGTCTAACTTGTCTGATTAACTAAAAATGAATGTAGACCCAAGTCCCCCCCCATCCCCGACCTTCCTGTGAAAGTGGGCCGGTGCGGTTTTATAGAAGATTAGATAATAAGAAGAGATGTATCTGTCAGGCTGGAGACTAGCAATTCCCATGTTTGAATATTTTCCAGGATTCCTTTGCTGGATTAGCAGCGCTGTACAAGAGCCTTGTTAAGTCACGAAATTCTGATGCTGCACAGCCAGCAAAATGCCGACATTATGTTATGTAACACCGCAGTGGGCGTCCTTCCTGTCTGACATAAAACAACCTTTCATTAATATCGGATACTTTGGAGTTCCACAGCTTTGAAACAAAAGTATCCGGGGAGGAAACCTCAGGCTGTGTTTTGTATACATTCTATTTACAAAGCGTTGGCCTGGCTTTGCGCTGCATCGTGTTAAACTGCTCTCCGCGTTTGATGATGCAGACCCGTGTCCCCCCCCCCCCACGTGTGAAGAGAGAGCTAATTACTGCTTTCAGTGCATAGAAATGTCTTTCTTTATCTAATCTGAGACCTGTGCACATGGAGGGAATTATTAATTCCGAATGTTCTTTTTATATTCAAAAGGGGAGACAGGGGGGCCACAGAACACTAATAAGGCTATTGGTGTAAAGGAGATAGTAGTAGACTCTACTAAGAGTTAGAGAGGACAGGCATTGGGGGCTCTGAGAAGAATGGTAGAGGAAGGGCATGGGAGGCTTTGGGAACAATGGAAGAGAAAAAGGCATGGGGACTCTGGGATGAACGGGAGAGATAGGGCATTGGGGACTATGGGAAGAACTGGAGAGAAGGGCATTGGGGGCTGTGGGAAGAATGGGAGACGAAGGGCATTGGGGGCTGTTAGAAGAATGAGAGAAGGGCATGGGAGACTGTGGGAAGAATGGGAGATGAAAAGAATGGAGGGGAGGGCTGGGAAGAATAGCAGATGAAGGACATGGGGGTCTCTGGGAAGAGTAAGAGGGGAAGGGCACGGGGGGCTCTGGAAAGAATGGCAGAGCAAGGGCATGGGGGGCTCTGGAAAGAATGGGAGAGGAAGGGCATGGGGGCTCTTGGATAAGTAAAGGGTATGGGGGGGGAGCTCTTCGAAGAATGGGAGGGGAAGGACATGGGGACCTCTGGGAAGAACAGGAGAGGAATGGCATGGGAGGCTCTGGGCAGAATGAAAGAGGATGGGCATGGGTGCTCTTGGAAGAATGGAGGGCTGTGGGAAGAATCGGAGAGGAAGGGCATTGGGGGCTGTGGGAAGAATGGGAGATGAATAGAATGGAGGGGGGTCTCTGGGAAGAATGGCAGAGGAAGGGAATGGGCGGCTCTGGAAATAGGAGAGGAAGGGCATGGGGTGCTTTAGGAAGAATAGGAGAAGGGCATGGGGTCCTTTAGGAAGAATAGGAGAAGAAGGGCATGGGGGGCTCTGGGAAGAATAGTAGAACAAGGGCATGGGAGGCCCTGGGAAGAATGGGAGAATAAGGGCGTGGGAAGCTCTGAGAATGGGAGAAGGGCATCAGAGGCTCTGGGAAGCAGGGGAGAGGAAGGGCATGGGGGTCTCTAAGAAGAACAGGAGAGGAAGGGCATGGGGGGCTCTGGGAAAAATGGGGGAGGAAGGGTATAAGGGGCTCTGGAAAGAATGGCAGAGGAAGGGCATAGGGGGCTCTGGGAAGAATTACCAGAGGAAGAACATGTGGGCTCTTGGAAGAACAGGAGTGGGGGGCTCTGGGAAGAATAGGAGAGGAAGGGCATGGGGGGCTCTGGAAAGAATGGGAGATGAAGGGCATAGGGGGCTCTGGGAAGAATTACCAGAGGAAGGGTATGGGAGGGGGATGTGGGCTCTTGGAAGAACAGGAGTGGGGGGCTCTGGGAAGAATAGGGGAGGAAGGGTATGGGAGGGGGCTCTGGAAAATAGCAGAGGAAGTGAGGGGGGTGGATTTTGTTAAGCATAGGAAAGGAAGGGTATGGGAAGGGGGCTCTGGTATAAATAGGAGAGGAGGGGCTCTGGGAAGAAGGTAAAAGAAAAAAATATTTTATTTTTAGACCCAGAAAATTTAGGTCATTGATATCCATATATCTGTTAATTTGAGGGGTTTTTTTTCATCAAATATCTGACTGGAGATTAATTCCATTCCTCAAGACTAAGTGCCAGGAAAGTTTGCTAGCACAGTCCTATTCTGAGAGAACAATAATCTATGTTCCGATTGACAGCTGGTCTCAACTAATAAATGGGACCCAATCATGTGATCACTGTGACAGGTAATCTTGGTGATGACTTGCACAGAGAAGAGAATATTACATTGTTAAAAATATACAGGGTGGGCCATTTATATGGATACACCTTAATAAAATGGGAATGGTTGGTGATATTAACTTCCTGTTTGTGGCACATTAGTATATGTGAGGGGGGGGAAACTTTTCAAGATGGGTGGTGACCATGGCGGCCATTTTGAAGTCGGCCATTTTGAATCCAACTTTTGTTTTTGGTGTATCCATATAAATGGCCCACCCTGTATATGTTTTTAAACAAACAAACATTTTCAACAAATTTATCTTTATTTTATTTTATTTTTTTCATTTTTTAAAAAGTAAAAAATAAAATAATTTAACGTTTAAAACAAACATAAAAAATAGGTTTGTTTTCAGTGTTTAAAAAAAAAAAAAATTAATAATCCTCCAATTGTTAATTTATAATAATAAAAAAAAATAGATATTTATTAATGTAGTATTAAAGCCTTATTTGTTCCTAAAACACAATCTTTAAATTATTTAGGTATGCAGATTAGTCACAGAGCTTTTGTCAGGCTAAGTGACGTATAATGATGGTACTAGGTTTGGTCTCAACATCTAAACATGGAAAATCTCCGGGAATGAAAGGGTTAGGTGTGACGTTGCAGTACGCACTCACTTGGCGTGTCTGTATCTAATGGATGGTTCCACTATATGGATTGTCTATGCAGTTTGTGTTCAGCTCTCAGAAGAGTAGACAGGCAGCCTTGAGCACTTGCCTCCTTATTTATAGAGAAAATAATCCTCTTGACGGCTCTAGTGATGTCAAGAAATCTTCAATATGAGCAAAACGCATCATGCTGCAGGATTATCGGCATGTGACTCACCGGAGACGCGGAACGAGAGATGCCCCGCCATCCTCCTATAACAAAAAATTTAACTGCACCCCGATATCTGCTCATGAAAGAGAACCAGTCATAGTTGGTCACAGGTGGAAATCAGAATACTAAAGTACAACGAAAGGCAAAACTTTGTTAATATTATTACCAAGAGTGAAAGTAAAAAGAAATCCCAAATTTTGGGTTGTCCCCAATTGAAGGGAAGCCTTCCAATGGGGACACTAGGATCAGTAGTCAGCGGTTCTCATCATCTGCTCCATATGCTACGTAGACTCATCCCCTTCATCCCGAAAGAGGACACAGCAGTAGTGGTTGGAACAATCATCAACTCACGACTCGACTACGCAAACTCCCTCTACTTAGGACTACCGAAATACCAGATTTCACGTCTACAAATCGTCCAGAACACGGCAGCCAGTCTCCCCAGTCTTGAGGTCCCTCCACTGGCTGTCCGTACAGGATTGGGTGACATTCAAGACGCTCTGCCTCACCCACAAATGTATACAGGGGAACGCTCCCCAATACTTAAGCGAGAAAATAAAACCCTACGTCACCAAGCGCGTGCTCCGGTCAACCAACCAAAACCTTCTCCAAATTCCTAAATACCGCTACAAATCGAATGGAGAACGTAGATTTTCGGTCCAAGGACCACGGCTCTGGAATGCTCTACCCACCACCATCCGCTTGGAGGAAAACCATCGGGCATTTGGGAAAAAACGAAATCCCACCTCTTCTGAAAGACCGGTACCACGCTTGATTCCAAGCGCCTTGAGGCGCATTTGCTGCGCTATACAAGTTACTCACTCACTCGTGACGACCAGTGATTTCCTGTTTCATGTAAGGGACAGGAAGTGAAGGAAAATCACCCCGATGGGACTCGGGTGGCAAAAAAACTGACAAGGGTTATAACCCAATAGAAGATTTATATTTTCCTTTTAGCTTTACTGTCTGTGAGGAGGCCTGATACATTGAGTTGCTGACTTTAACCTTTAACCTACAGGTAAGCCTAGATTAAGGCTTACCTGTAGGTGCTTGAAATATCTCCTAAACCTCCACGATTTAGAAGATATTTACAAAAATCACAAGCGCCGATGTCTACGGCACATGCACACTTTAGCAACAGCGATCGTGTGGCTCCTAAAGGAGGCGGTGCCGTGCCGTGGCTGGCGGCTCCTGGTGGCGTTTAACCTCTATGTAACGCATATACAGTATATTTTTTCAGATATAAAACATCAGTATAAAATGTAAACTTACAAAAAAAATTGCTTAATTTTCTTTAAAGGAAATCAAATGTATCACTATAATCTGTTTGAGATTTCAGTTAGAGAGAGCTTACCTGAAATAGATCTCTCTTTATTTTAGACCCACAGTGCTCTGCAGGTCCTTTGTTATGGAATAAATCTTTATTTTTTAAACAAAAAAAATCGGATCTATTTTTCTATCTTATCTTTTTTCAGGAAAGAAAGAAACCATAAAAAATGTTTTAATAAAAGTGTCTTCAAAAAATTATTATTATTATTGTTTTGCATTATTATGCATCTATATAACTCTGACACATTGCACAGTAATGTAGAGAGAACACAAAGCCGTACACATCAGTCTCTGCACCAAAAGAGCTTACACTCTAATGTCCTCCACAGTCGCACACTATTACTAATTATACATTTATATACAGTTGTGCTCATAAGTTTACATACCCTGGCAGAATTTATGATTTCCTGGCCATTTTTCAGAGAATATGAATAACACCACAAAAACTTTTCTTTCACTCGTGGTTAGTGTTTGGCTGAAGCCATTTATTATCAATCCAACGGTGTTTACTCTCTTTAAATCATAATCACAACAGAAACTACCCAAATGACCCTGAGCAAAAGTTTGCATACCCCAGTTCTTAATACCGTGTGTTGCCCCCTTTAACATCCAATGACAGCTTGAAGTGTTTTGTGGTATTTGTGGATGAGGCCCTTTATCTTCTCAGATGGTAAAGCTGCCCATTCCTCTTGGCAAAAAGCCTCCAGTTCCTTGAAATTCTTGGGCTGTCTTTCATGAATGGCACGTTTGAGATCTCCCCAGAGGGGCTCAATGATATTGAGGTCAGGAGACTGAGATGGCCATTTCAGAACCTTCACTTTATTCTGCTGTAGCCAATGACAGGTGGACTTGGCCTTGTGTTTTGGATCATTGACATGTTGAAATGTCCAAGTACGTCCCATGTGCAACTTTTGATCGGGGTCATTTGGGTAGCTTCTGTTGTGAGTAAACACAGTTGATTGATAATTAATGGTTTTAGCCAAACGAAAAGAAAAGTTTTTGTGTTATCATTTATATTCTCTGAAAAATGGCCAAGAAATCATAAATTCTGCCAGGGTATGTATACTTATGAGCACAACTGTAGCGCTGACATATACTGCAGTCAGCACTGTATCCTGGCCTAGGCCAACAAGGCCCAGGCCTGGGGCAGCACGTAAAGAGTCCCCGGGTTGCGCTACACTGTTAGTGTAGCGCCAGTCCTATGAGGCAGACTGGACAGAGAGGCAAATTAGTCTAGTGCCCCCATAAAGCAGCATCCGGTATGCAGGTGGCCAGCATTCCGCAACTGGGGGGGGGGGGCGTAGCTTCCAATTTTTACTGTCCTATCATCTTGGTGTCCTATCATCCATGTATTTTCTGCTGCACCATTGGCATGGTTCTTCTTAGTCCTCTCCATAAAATTATCAGAATTCTGGGCCAGATTCAGGTAGAAGTGTGGCGGCGTAACGTATCGTAGATACGTTGCGCCGCCGCAAGTTTTCATCGCAAGTGCCTGATTCACAAAGCACTTGCGATGAAAACTACGCCGGCGGCCTCCAGGATAAGCCCGCATAATTCAAAGGGGCGTGTGCCATTTAAATTAGGCGCGCTCCCGCGCCGGACCTACTGCGCATGCTCCCTTTTGAATTACCCGCCGTGCTTTGCGCGTAGTGACGTCATTTTTTCGAACGGCGACGCTCGTATCGTAATTCTGTATTCCCGGACGGCTTACGCAAACGACGTTAATTTTTAAATTTCGACGCGGGAACGACGGCCATACTTTATACAGCACATACGTGTGCTGTGTAAAGTTAAGGCACCCAAAACGACGACTAACTTTGCGACGGAAAACTAGACTAGCGGCGACGTAGCGAATGCGAAAATCCGTCGTGGATCGCCGTAACTCCTAATTTGCATACCCAACGCTGGTTTACGACGCAAACTCCCCCCAGCGGCGGCCGAGGTACTGCATCCTAAGATCCCACAGTGTAAAACAATTACACCTGTCGGATCTTTTGGCTATCTATGCGTAACTGATTCTATGAATCAGTCGCATAGATACTCTGAGAGATACGACGGAGTATCTGAGATACTCCGTCGTATCTCCTTTGTGAATCTGGCCCTCTGTGCCTAAAGTAGAACTATAGGAACACGTTTTTTTTTTTCATTTTGGATAGAGTAAGGGAAGGGCGGGTCTTAAACAGCAAGGGGTGTGGCATTGATAGGAAGGGGCGGGTCATATTTAAACTCGTGCACCCCCTAATTTAGTCAGGCCTAGGGCAGCACAAAACCTAAATACGCTACTGACTGCAGTGTTGTACAGAGAACACTGAGCCAATCACCTCAGTCTCTGCATCCAAGGAGCTTACACTCTAAGGTCCTGACCACAGTCACACACATCTTAATGATTTTGGATGTTTTTATACCTTAATATCTGTCTGTTTTCAGTCCTGGTGGCGGTTTGTATGGCATTGACAGCATGCCGGATCTTCGCAAGAAGAAGCCAATCCCATTGGTCAGCGATTTGGTGAGTTGATTTCTGTTTGTCCCTTCCTTTCCATCATTCTTATCATTCTATTATCCATCTTCATTTTCTATGTTCCATAAAAAGAGAATGGGGACTCCCATCTGTTTCTTTTCATTGACTATTGGGAAAGTTTAGTACATAGACCTGTAGAGACATCCTCACAGAAGCTGTCTCCTCTTCTCCACCATGAATGAATAGACAGAGATTATAGTAGCCTCAGGGAGGAGGAGACAAGGTCCAGGTCAGGTAGGCTTTACGTCTATGAATGCAGTGCGTCTTTCTTCCCAAACCTACCCTGGAGGGCAGCTCTCTCCATCTGATAAAATCGAAGGGTTGCTCAACTTTTCATTCATGAAGACAGCCAAAGGTGTCGACCTCAGAAGGCTCAAGATAATGCCCACATCAAGTTCTGGTGATATTTTATAATTTTACCCCTCATCTAATGTGTTGGGGAAGGTGGTGGCCCCACTAAGACCTACACATAAGGTATGTTATCCTTACATTGTCTATTGAGGAATTCTCTCTTCACCAGGCGTGATAATGGAAATAGGTGCAGGTCTTTAAATTAAATGATTGCAAGATGTTTTCATGTTGACATTATAGTCTCTTTCTTTTGATCTGTGCAAAAAGAAAAAAAAATATGAGGCAACCGTAATTTAAATTCTTGAAACCCAATTGTACTTTCCCTTTTAGAACAGTCATTTTTCATAAAAAAATAATTAATGTCTTGGTGGGACTGGGCATTTGCTGCAGGAGAGCACACAGGCGGGCAGCAGAAAGAAGCTGGATAGGAAGATCAGCAAGGGGCAGCTACCTTCTGAGGAACCAATCTCTTAATTTTCCTCCTGCAGCTGCTGAATGCCTGCAGGAGGGAGAGGAGGAGAACCAGGCATTCAGTGGCTGCAGGAGGAAAATGGAGAGATTGGTTCCTCAATAGGCAGCTGCCCCCATTGCTCCTTTATCCTGGTGGGAGCAGTGGGGGAGCTTATCCTAGTGTACAGGGGGGCTGCACAGTCCCCCGGGAGTATGGAGCCGGTTTCCTGTTGAAAAAAAACCTATCGAAAAATGCCTGTGCCATAACTTCGCATGCGCAGAACGGAGCCTCAGAACAGCCGAGTTTACGATCAGCTTTTGTCTCGCGTTGCCGAGGCATGTTCAAATTTGGATGATGGCCGATATTTACAAGAAGGGGTCAGATTTTTCAATGATGGGCAGTGCTGGGGGGCGAAATTTTTATCGATGGCGACAGAATTCTGCAAAAAAAATCTTTATTTGCTATTCATTTTGAACGCTTGCGGAGCGTGTTTAGTCAATTGAAGGACGGCCTTTTCTATATTAGATGAAGATTTATTTAGCAGATTTGTTTGGCCATCGATAAAAATTCCGCCCCCAGCACTGCCCATCCTGTAAATATCCGCCCCCTTCATGCAAATATCCACCCCTCTCCTACATGAACGTGCCTCGGCAACGCGAGACAACAGCTGATCATAAAATCGGCTGTTCTGAGGCTCCGTTCTGTGCATGAGAAGTTCCGGCACGGGCATTTCTCGACAGGACACCGGCACCATACTCCCGGGGGGCCTGTGCAGCTTCCCTGTACACCAGAATAAGGGAGCAGTTGGGGCAGTTGCATCTTGAGGAACCAATCTCTTAATTTTCCTCCTGCTGCCACTAAATGCCCGCTTCTCCTCCTCTCCCTCCCGCAGGCATTCAGCAGTTGGAGGAGGAAAATTAAGAGATTGGTTCCTCAATAGGCAGCTGCCCCTGCTGCTCTTCCTATCCAGCTTCTTTCTGCTGCCCACCTGTGTGCTCTCCTGCACACAGGCGGAAAGAATGGCATAGGTAAATCCAGAGGATGGGAGAGGCTCGGGAGAAGTCCTGGAGTCGAGAAGGTGACAAGGGACCTAGAGAGCAGGAGGTTTTGGGATGATCAAAGAGCATGAACAGTCATAGATGGATCAAAAATCACCTTTTCCCTGCTGAACTGGACATTTCGATCCATCTATGCCCAGCTTGAACTATTATGGAAAAATTACGTACAATGGAGCAAGCTGAATGTGATGAAGAAGACAAGGAACCTTTCGGCAGATACGTTTTTTAATGGCTCACCAACCCTTTATTGTAGTTTCAATAATAGTAAGCAAATCCCTTTTGGGTGGTAGGATTTCCGGCGTTATTTTGTTGGTAGTAAAAAGTTGTCCCTTGGTGAGATTTTTTTCATTTTTGGGTTGAGGTGTTAGAAACCTTGTCAGGATTTTATTGCTGTGTCCCCTCAACTCAAACTAAAATAAAAGTAAAATGGTTGAAGTTCTGCTGGGACTATTACTGAATTATATATGGAAATCTTGGTAAGTGTCCTAACATCTTTTTCTATCTACTCATTATTCATAAACACACTCAAACCGTTTCCTCCCTCTGCTTCTTCAATTCACCTTCTTCTTGCATTAACCTATTGTAATTCTCTTATATGCCGACCCTTCTATTAACAGGCGATGGTAAGTGGCAGCACCCCACCTGTAGCGGCAACAATCAGATTCTGTGATTTAGTAGTTTACTTCTTGGCTCCATCCTCCCCTATGAAATTTTTGTTTTTTTATCCTTTTCTACATCACTGATTTAATGGACCTTGAAAGTAGCTGTGACGAACCCTTGTCCTCAACATAACTTTGTCTGCCGTAAATGCTTCCTTTGTCCAGAACCAGCATTATCCAAGACTCTTTAACCCACCTAGTCACCAGACCACACCAGTCTTGGAGTACATAAGAAATAATCTCTTTATTTGAGATCTCACACAAATATATACACAAGGATGACAATACAAACTGTAACCAGAAACCCAATTAACATGAGCTAATTACTAATCCTTTAGACAGCCTAGGTGACTCCGAGGCATGACCTTTAGGACAGACTTGTCATCTTTTAGCTTAGAAGACACAATCAACATTATCATAAATAGAAACCCAGAAAACCTTCACACAATAGCAGAGTTAATTAACACAAATAACAATGGTTGAAATACTCTTAGAGCCGGTTCACACTGTCAATGCAGGTCGCCCCGAGCCACCCCCAAAGTCGTACAAGAACCTTTTTCTAAGTCGGAGCGACTTGCGTCGCTCCTTTTAGAACGGTTCTATTGACTAGAATGGGACGCAACTTGTCAGGCGGCTGAGTGGCCTGACAAGTCGCCCCAGTGTGAACCGGCTCTTATGCCGCGTACACACGATAATTTTTCGGCATGAAAAAAAGACGTTTTTCGGCATGTAGAAAAAACAAAGTTTTTCCAACTTCATCATTAAAACTACGTTGCCCACACACCATTGTTTTAAAAAAATGCTCTAGCAGAGCGCGGTGACGTAGAACCCGTACAACGGCACTATAAAGGGGAAGTTCCATTCGCCTTTGGGCTGCTTTAGCTGATTCCGTGTTAGTAAAGGACGATTCGCGCTTTTCTGTCTGTTACAGCGTGATGAATGAGCCTACTCCATTATGAATGGTAGTTTTACCAAAACAAGCGCTCCCGTCTCATAACTTGCTTCTGAACATGCGCGGGTTTTTAACGTCGTTGTAGCCCACACACGATCATTTTTTACAACCTGAAAAATGACATAGTTTAAAACTACGTTAAAAAAAGCAGCATGTTCGGAAAAAAAAATTGTCGTTTTTCAGAACTCGAAAAATTATGTGAAGCCCACACACGATCATTTTAAATGACAATTTTTAAAAACAAAGTTTTTTTCATGCCGAAAAATTATCGTGTGTACGCGGCATTAGAGCCCACACTAGCCTTATTTACAATAAACACATTATAGCAGACAACAGACAGACAGGTGGCTGGAGTTGATGACATCAGCATCTTCTATGAGCCCCAACATTATGAATCGGTCACCATTTATAATATGGCATATACAGGGTTCCCAGAGTTTTGTGTTTTGGGGGGACATGGACTTGAATCCAAAGTAACACCACCTCAAGGGTCCCCAAGCATACAGCTCACAAAGAGTATTGTTCCCTCAAAATCCAGGGCTCATAATCAGAAGGCAAGAGGCTAGCATTCAGTCCTCTCTAAAAGCCTCTGTCCCGGCTAGGTCTGTCACAGTAGAAAAGTGCCTACTACTGCTCACTCTGGTTAGTTGTTGGTGGGAAAATGAGACTTGAATTATAAAGGGCAATTGGAGAAAGAAGCCTAGTTGATTCCAAAACGGTAGGATGTTGAGTGTTCGATATCACAGTGATGTTCTGAGGTGTTGAAGGACACTTGGACCTATCATACCCAACTCTTCTGTAGCTTAATTTCCTTAGCCTATCACACTATGGAGGTACACATGAATACCTTAAATGCACCATTTACAAATTATTGTAAAACTTTTACCATTGGAGGAACTGAGTATGGTGTCCTCCTCCTGTCCTTCACAGAAAGTGTGCATTTCTGAAGAATGGTCCAGCAATCAGTAGGGACGGTGGACGTAGTTTGTGAATAACTTGGCGCCACCAGTCCACAAATTCATCCCTATTTTTCCAGAAGATTTTTAGGGTTTGTTATTGAAGGGGCCACCCATTTTAGAGGTCTTGTTTTAGATTAGACATAACTCCAAGCATTCACACATTTTTTTCAATTGTATCCAATTTGAAAGATGTGAGTAAGTTTTGAGAACCTTGTGTGAAAATAATTTGTTATATGTCTGTTGACCCCCAAAAAGTCTTAAGGAAATTGATTAGGATGTTTGGGTATGGAGGTCCAGCCCAGAACTGGAAGCTTGGTTGTGTTTGGACAAGATTGAGAGTCCTATTTTGATGCAACCCACACACTGTTGATGTTTTTTCTGCATCTCCTAAGGGTTCATGCACACGGTAGCTCCAAAAAAAGCTGCTTTTACAGGCATTGAGCTTTTATTTCAGCTTGAAGAAGCTTGGGCTTTTTTTTAGCTCTTTTGCAGGTTTTTATTGAGCTTCTTTGAGCATAAGCGTTCTTTTTTTTATTTATTTTTTCACAATCCCTCCCCTCAGCGAATTTTTCCGTGTGTGTGTGTTTTCATGCTCTTTCACGCTTTTTCGCGTTTTTGGGCACTTGGGCGTCTTTTCTGCTTGAAAGCTCCTCTCAAAATGTGAGTTTGGTGGGATTTTTTTTCTGCCTGTAAGAGCATATACCTGTAAAAGCCTGAAAAAGCCATAGTGTGCATGATTGGCTAACATGGAAGGGAGTTTCCAGGCAGAAAAAAAAGCTCAAAAGCCTGAAGGAGCTGCTTCTATGAGCTTCAGTGTGCATGAGCCCCAAGGCTGTCTTTGTATCCCATTTGTGTTGAGAGTGTGAACAGGTCTTTCAGAAACATGCTAGATCCATGTAGGGAAAGAAAGACTGCTAAGTCTCATTGCATGTAATGTGTTGATTAAAAACACAGTAGGCGCTACTTTTGGAGCCGAAACTTGTGAAAATCCGACATTTTGGGTGTAGATTCCATTGAAAAGTTAATGGGGAGAGATGTTGGACGATCGGAAATTCCGACAACAAAACCGTGGATGGATGTTGGCTCAAACTTGTCTTGCATACACACGATCGCACAAATGTTGTTGGAAATTCCGAACGCCAAGAACGCGGTGACGTACAACGACACTATTAAAAGGAAGTTCAATAACAGTCGTGTTAGTAGATGTTTGGCGAGAGACGATTCAAGATTTTCAGCCTCGTGCTTTTCAGTCCGTTACAGCGTGATGAATGTGCCATCTACATTACACGAACGCTAGTTTTAACAGACCGATCGCTTCAGTCTCGTACTTGATTCAGAGCATGCGTAGAATTGTGTGTGTCGGAATTGTCTACACGTGCTTGGAATTTACGAGAATGAATTTTGTTGTCGAAAATTTGAGAACCAGCTCTCAAATTATTGTTGTCGGAAATTCCGACAGCAAATGTCTGATGGAGCCCACACACAATTTCCAACAAAAATCTCCCATCGAACATTTGTTGTCGGAAATTCCGACCGTGTTTACGCGGCATAAGAATGAACTTGTATTTGACTCAAATGAGGGCCAAGGTCACCGATCCCCTTTAGGTTGAACTGTTAAGTGTTTGAATGTTGCTGGCCTTTTGAAGCAGATTTTGGTAACCTCTTGTTGCGCTTAGCCATCCCTGCAACCGGATGGGTATCTTTCATCTTTTTTTGATTGGTAACCTTACAGCATCTTATGTAGGTTCATTAGACTCAGTGATGGGCACTGAATGTGGATTACCATCACATTCAGTCATAAAATTTCCTTTTTTTTTTTTGTAGCACCTGCTTGCCCCCTTGCACATGTATACCAGGGTGTCCATCGGTGCATTTCTTTATATACTAATAGTCCGAAGAGCTTTCACTTGGCCATCCCTGGTCATATATGACAATTGTGATTTAAGTTTGTTCTTATATACATTTTTGCATAGCTTTCTACTATGACAGTTTTGTTTGAATTATTATTTTGGCCATTTATTGGTTTAGCTTTGCCATATGCAAACCCAGTGCTAAAGGTTCACCACGTGATCTGCAGCAGATGACATTTGATCATTGTCACAAGTTTAGTTAGCCCAAAATTTCACTTTTATGTGTGTTTCTGGGCTGAATGCCCTCCCCAGCATCTTATATTTTTCTGGGACTCTGCCAGTGACATTTCCTCACCAGGTTTAGCCTGTTAAGATGGGAACCTTGTTCCTCCAGCTGCATTCTGCATAATATAAAATCCTTCAAAAATACGACCCTAGGATAATTAATTCTGAAAGCGCCTTCCAAATACTACCTGTGCCTGATTGACTTAAAGCGTTAGCAGTGCCACCATAATTAATTTACAATAAAACTTTTATTCATGATTTAATTTTCAGGAGCATACACTTATTAGTGTAGTAGGCAATTCATAATGGTTATTATAAATTGTAATAGATTTTTTTTCCCTCCAGTTCTCTGCGTGAATAATTCATTACTCAAAGCCTCAAAAGGTCATAGAATGCTCAATAAATAATTAAAACGTTGTCATAGGCCGCCGTTCCTAGATCGTCCCCCCGATTAAATAAATTAAAGATTCCCACAAGAATAAAAAAGATTATATCCAGATCCAATTATCTCTTACTAGCTACAAACAAGACAAGGCCCGGAAGGCCCATAGCCAACTAGCAAGATTTATAGCAAACCTGGTTGGTAAAACTAGAGCAGGGGTCTCCAAACTGTGGCCCTGGGGCTGGATGTGGCCCTTTGCTTGCCTTAATGCGGCCCTTGGGGCACTATTCCATCCAATTTAAATGGGGCATAATTCTTGTTGCTGGCACCAATGGGGCACTATTCCTCCAACTGACACCATCAATTATTTCCATTAACACCAGCGATGGGGCACTAGTCCTTCCACTGTCACCAAAGATATGGTATTATTTACTCCCACTGGACATTTTTTTACTCCCCAATGGCCCTAGTCTTGCCCCCCTAATGTCTGAAGGACTGTAAACTGGTCCTTTGTTTAGAAAGTTTGGAGACCCCTGAACTAGAGGATCCACAAGGTTACATGTTATCCAAGCTACCGTGTTTCCCCGAAAATAAGCTTGGGTCTTATATTTATTTTGGCAACAAAAGACACAGTAGGGCTTTTTTTCGGGGTAGGTCTTACCATGTAATGTGATGTCTTCTCTCCCCCTCCCTCGCCCTGCCCAGTGTGAACTGAATTAAAATGCTTGTAAAATCCAATAATCCACTCTATTACAGTATTATATAATGTACAATGTGTGTGTTTCTTTAATATAATTGTGCCAAATACCTTCATTATATCGCTTCTGTGACCCACCGGAGCTCTCTTCTACGCAATTATATTACAGAAACAAACACATTATACTGTAATACTGTAATAGAGTGGGTTATAGGATTTTAAAAGCATTTTAAGCTAGGGCTGATTTTCGGGGTAGGGCTTATATTGCAGCCCTCCTGGAAAATAACGCTAGGTCTTATTTTCAGGGAAACATGGTAATGAACCAACAAAGCAAAAAGGGGAGATGCGGGTGGGTTCCATTGTATTTGTCAAACTCTGGGACCACGGCATCTTCCCAATAAAAACAAGAAAAAAATTCTCCAGGGGCAAGATGCTAAGAGGTCTAGGAGGTTATGCAGATGGAGTAGAGTTTGAAAGTTTTGCACTGCTGGAGATGCAAAGAGGTCCAAGAAGCTATGCAGATCGGTAGAGTTGGGAAGTTTTCCACTGAGGGAGACACTAAGAGGTCCAAGAAGCTATGAAGATGGTTGGAGCTGGGAAGTGTTGCACTGCTGGAGACACTAAGGGGTAGATTCAGATAGAAGATACGACGGCGTATCTCCAGAGTCCGGCCGGTCGTATCTATGCGCCTGATTCATAGAATCAGTTACGCATAGATTTCCCTAAGATCCGACCGGCGTAAGTGTCGTATCTTAGGCTGCATATTTACGCTGGCCGATAGGTGGCGCTGCCAAAGATTTACGCGAGGAATATGCAAATGAGCTAGATACGCCGATTCAGAAACGTACGTCCGGCCGGCGCATTTTTTTACGTCGTTTACGTTAGGCTTTTTTCGGCAAATAGTTACCCCTGCTATATGAGGCGTATGCTATGTTAAGTATGGCCGTCGTTCCCGCGTTGAGTTTTGAAAATTTTACGGCATTTGCGTAAGTCATTCGCGAATAGGGCTGGACGTAATTTACGTTCACGTCTAAAGCAATGACGATTTGCGGCGGAATTTCGAGCATGCGCACTGGGATTTTTTCACAAACGCCGCATGCGCTGTTCGTAAAAAAAATGTCGAATACGCGGGGTCACAGTTAATATACATAAAACACGCCCACATCATCCGCATTTTAGTTAGGCGGGCTTACGCCGACACAGATACGTTACGCCGCCGTAACTAAGGGCGCAAGTTGTTTCTGAATACAGAACTTGCGCCCTAAATTGCGGCGTAACGTATCTGAGATATGTTACGCCGGGCGGACAGATAGACCATTCTATCTGAATCTAGCCCTAAGTTTTCCAAGAAGCTATGCAGATGGGTAGAGTTGGGAAGTTTTCCATTGTTGGCAACACTCAGGCCCTGTACACACGATCAGTCCAAACCGATGAAAACGGACTGAAGTTCAGTTTCATTGGTTAACTGATGAAGCTGACTGATGGTCTGATGTGCCTACACACCATCAGTTCAAAAACCAATCAAGTCCAACGCGGTGACGTAAAACTCAACGACGTGCAGAGAAAAATGAAGTTCAATGCTTCCACGCATGCGTCGGCTTGATTCTGAGCATGCGCGGGTTTGGAACCAATGCTTTTGCGTACTAATCGTCGGTTTCAATTTTAAAGCAAGTTCTAAATTTTGCGACCGAAGGATAACGGACCGATGGGGCCCACACACGGTCGGTTTGGACCGATGAAACTGAACTTCAGTCCGTTTTCATTGGTTTGTACTGATCGTGTGTACAGGGCCTAAGGGGTCCAAGAAGCTATGCAGATGGGTAGAGTTGGGAATATTTCTACTGCTGGAGGTACTGAGATCCAAGAAGCTATGCATATAGGTAGAGTTGGGAAGTTTTATGAGGTCCAAGAAGCTAAGTAGATGGGTAGAGCTGGGAAATTTTCCACTTCTGGAGACACTAAGAAGTCAAAGAAGCTGTGCAGATGGGTAGAGTTGGGAAGAGGTCCGAGAAGCTATGTGACGCTTCCTCCCAAGATTGAGAGATAATTTTAAGTGGATTAACCTTACAAGATGTGTCTGTTCTCCAAAACCACTGTAGAGACCATGTTTTAAGATGAGGAAAATCTGTCTAAACAGTAGATATGCGCTAAAGTGGGCCTGTCATGTCCACCAACTTTATTGTTAAGGACGCCTTGCATTGCCCATGCTCTTCTTCGGTTTGGTTCCCTAGTACCGGGGGAGAACCTTGGGTTCTATGCCCTGACTGCACACAGGACCTAAAAATTGTCCCTGTCCCTCCCCCTGTCATTTAGTTGTCAAACAGGGGAAACCCTCTACTGGCCAAAAAGACTCTGGCAGACGGTACTATTTTATTCTATGACTTGTTTACTTTAATATTGGTTATCATGCCCTTTTTCTTTTCAGTCATCCACTGCAGATCACAATCTGAGATTCCACTTTCTTTTTATTTGCCGTTATCCTTTAGCTATGGCTGTTTTTTGCCTTTTTTTAAAAAAGGAACTAGTAAGAATTAAATAATGTTTGGGGATTAATTGTATCACCTTTGTATTACCTTCGCAGTCCCTGGTCCAGTCCCGTAAGGCCGGCATCACCTCTGCTATGGCCACTCGCACTTCTCTCAAGGACGAAGACTTGGTAAGCACCATTTCCCAGAGGGAATCTTCTTTCAGATCCTTAGAAGAAAGTGTTTCTCCAGGAAAGGAGTCAGAGACCTGTTTATAAAGAGTGGGGAATTTGTCAGACTGGATGGGTATACCTTACCTTGCCTTCATTTACTGTATGACATTACCCATAAGTAGAATACAGATTTTTACATCAGCGAATGTCATAGTGAGTAAATGTGCAGCGAATGTCTGCTAAAAAAAAAAATTGAATCCTTTTTTTTTTTTCCAGTGGACAGAGATCCTTTGCATTGAGTTGGGTTTTCCAGGTTCACCCTAATCACCGGTTCATCTATCTATCTGTGTATTTACCTGGAGTTTAACTCACTGAGTGTCTCACCGAGTGGCCTGGTCAGTATTTACAGACCAGAGCTGTGTGAGAACAGAACCCTTACCTAAGAAGCCGATTGGCTGCCCCTCCCCTCTCCACTGAACACAAGGGGATTAGTCCTCACGGTGGCGGCGGCCATCTTTTTGTAGCCCGCCGGCTGTTTTGCTAAAACATTCCTGATTTTCCCAGGACAAAAGCAAAATCCCAGGAATTTTATCAGGACGAGCTCCGTTCGAGACATGGGTCCCAAAATCGCTATTGTCCCGGGAAAATCGGAACTGTTGGCAAATATGTACGTCCCCTGTCAGATTGTGGAAACACCTTGGCCCGGATTCTTAAAGCACTTACGCCAACGTATCTTTATATACGTCGCTTAAGTGCACGGATGCGCCATCGTATCTATGCGCCTGATTCTTAATACAAGATACGCCTGAAATTTGGCTTAATCCGACCGACGTAAGTTTCCTGCGCCGTTGGAGCCTAGGCGCATATTTACGCTGGCCGCAAGGGGCGCTTCCATTGATTTACACGTCGAATATGCAAATGACCGAGATACGCCGATTCACAAACGTACTTGCACCCGTCGCAGTAGTATACGCAGTTTACGTAAGGCTTACGTCCGGCATAAAGTTATTCCACCACATAGGAGGCACAAGCCATACAAAGGTATGGACGAAGGAACAGCCATCGTATTTTACGTAAGTTGTACGTGAATGGGGCTGGGCGTAGGTTACGTTCACGTCGTAGGCATTGAGCCGTCGTATCTTAGGGAGTAAATTTGACGTGATTCTGAGCATGCGCGCGCATGCGCCGTTCATTCGGCCCTTCATTTACATGGGGTTACGCTTCATTTTAATAGATCACGCCCACTACCTTCCTACTTTGAATTAGGTGGGCTTACGCTGGACAATTTACGTTACGCCGGCGCAACAAAGGGAGCAAGTGCTTTGTGAATACTGTTCTTGCCTCTTTGTTACGTCGGCGTAGCGCATATGGGATGCGCTACGCCGCTCTAAAGATGCGCCGATCTACCTGAATCCGGGCCATTGTTTAAAAAGGCAGTTCACCGTTCTGCCTCTGTAACAGACGATCGCAGACCGCCGGCAGACATTGAGTCCGCCCGCAACTGCGCCTGCGCGAGCCGCCATACGGGTATGGTGATTTGCGCAGGAGAGCCAACCTGCCGCAGTATATCTGCATGAGCAGGTCTGCTAGTGGTTAATGCAGGTGAGCAACAGTAAAAAAAAAAAAAAACTTGTTTCTGCCTGCAGGCCTTAATCATGTCTTCAGTTTTTTTAACTGTTGACTGTCGTTCGCCTGCATTAATAAAACAATGTTTTAGCCGACTTCCGTGCCATACTTGCATGGATTGCACATGGAGGTTTGCAGAGGATGAGTGCTGTGTTCTTGAGGCTGTCCAGGCATTACACAGGAGGTAGTAGTTTGGATGCATCTGTTCCTGAAATCCTTCAGTGCTTTTGGGGATCATATCTAGACCAGGAGCCACTGTCTCCCCCAAGTTCTATGTTATGTGATATATTATTTTAACATCCCCCCGATGGGGTTTTTCATGTGTTTCAGAAATCACATGTGTACAAGAAAACCCTCCAAGCCTTAATCTACCCCATTTCCTGCACAACCCCCCACAACTTCGAGGTCTGGACCGCCACCACCCCCACCTATTGCTACGAGTGCGAGGGTCTGCTGTGGGGGATCGCCCGACAGGGGATGCGCTGCTCCGAGTGCGGGGTCAAATGTCATGAGAAGTGCCAAGACCTGCTGAACGCCGATTGCCTGCAGAGTAAGTTCTCCAGGAGCAACGTTCCCGAAATCTTTCTGTATTTTTGTTCCCACCACGAAGAATATGTAGAACGAGAGGGCATGAAAATAAAAATCGGAGAGCTTTATATAGAGAAGTTCAGTCATTCCTGTCTTTCAGAGACATAATTAGGCCCACAGGGTTCAAGCATTGATACAGGTGTCAACCTGGTGACAACAGAACGCTTGCCGTGCCCCAAGGTTTTAAGGGTTGTCACACCGAAGGTCGGTGAACATCCTCCCGGTGCTTTCCCTCTTGCACACATGCCGTATACGTGGCTGCTTTGGCACATGCTCCCGACTGTGCTTGTTTGTCAAATTGGACGGGCAGACGCCTCCGTAGAGCACAATCATCACCTGGAAGCATTGCCGACTCTGTTTCTGCCACCTGCCAGCCCAGCCGCTGGTTATGTGTGACAGCGCAGACTATAATTTCCTTTCCGCTCTGCATCCCCGTGTAGCACTAATCACAGCTCTCCTCACCTTCTCAGGTTTACTATAACACCTGCAGGCGGGATCACGCCATCCGCCAAACTCGGTTTATTTAAAGTGAGCAATGGAACGAAGGAAGATAATTGAGCTCCCAGCCTGGGATATACAGTTGTGCTCATAAGTTTACATACCCTGGCAGAATTTATGATTTCTTGGCCATTTTTCAGAGTATATGAATGACAAAAAAACATTTCTTACACTCATGGTTAGTGTTTGGCTGAAGCCATTTATTATCAATCAACTGTTTACTCTTTTTAAATCATAATCACAACAGAAACTACCCAAATGACCCTGATCAAAAGTGTACACACCCTGGTGATTTTAGCCTGATAACATGCACACAAGTTGACACAAAGGGGTTTGAATGGCTATTAAACGTAACCATCCTCACCTGTGATCTATTTGCTTGTAATTGGTGTGTGTGTATAAAAGGTCAATGAGTTTCTAGACTCCTGACAGACCCTTAAATCTTTCATCCAGTGCTGCACTGATGTTTCTGGATTCTGAGTCATGGGGAAAGCAAAAGAATTGTCAAAGGATCTGCGGGAAAAGGTAGTTGAACTGTATAAAACAGGAAAGGGATCTAAAAAGATATCCAAGGAATTGAGAGTGCCAATCAGCAGTGTTCAAACTAATCAAGAAGTGCAAAATGAGGGGTTCTGTTAAAACCAAACCACGGTCAGGTAGACCAACTAAAATTTCAGGAAACTGCCAGGAAAATTGTTCAGGATTGAAAGAAAAACCCACAAATATCTTCAGGTGAAATACAGGACTCCCTGAAAACATGTGGCTGTTTCAAAATGCACAATAAGGAGGCACTTGAAGAAAGATAGGCTGCATGGTCGAGTCGCCAGAAGAAAGTCATTACTACACAAATGTCACAAAGTATCCCGCTCAGAATACCCCAAACAGACAAGCCTCAAACCTTCTGCCACAAAGTCATTTGGAGTGATGAGATCAAAATTGAGCCCTTTGACCACAACCATAAACACAGAGGGGGATCGCTGATATTTTGGGGATGTGCGAGCTACAAAGCCACATGAAATTTGGTCAAAATTGTTGGCAAGATGAATGCAGTTGATTGATAATAAATGGCTTCAGCCAAACACTAACCATGAGTGAAAGAAACGTTTTTGTGTTATCATTCATATTCTCTGAAAAATGGGCATGAAATCATAAATCATAATAATAATGTATGTAACATTATGGGCACAAATGTATATACACTCTATGCCTTTACACGCACATGAACTTTAATGGCCTCCCAGTCTTAGTCCGTAGGGTTCAACATTGAGTTAGACCACATTTTGCAGCTATAACAACTTCATCTCTTCTGGGAAGGCTGACCACAAGGTTTAGGAGTGTGTCTATGGGAATGTTTGACCATTCTTCCAGAAGCGCATTTGTGAGGTCAGGCATGAGCAAGTGAGAGCGATGACACCAAATTTAACACACCTGCTCCCAATTCACACCTGAGACCTTGTAACACTAACGAGTTACATGACATCGGGGAGGGAAAATTGCTAATTGGGCCCAATTTGGACATTTTCACTTAGGGGTGTATGCACTTTTGTTGCCATTGGTTTAGACATTAATGGCTGTGTGTTGAGTTATTTTTAAGGGACCACAAATTTACTGTTATACAAGCTGTACATTGACTACTTTACATTGTAGCAAAGTGTCATTTCTTCAGTGTTGTCACATGGAAAAGATATAATAAAATGTTTACAAAAATGTGAGGGGTGTACTCACTTTTGTGAGATACTGTATATATTAGGTGGTTGGCATAAGGGTAATATTGAACACTTTAAAGATACAGCAACACACCAGAAGTCCAACATCACTCAAAGTATCTGAAGACCCCCAATGTATGACTCCACAAAATCCAGCAATGGTAGAAGAGGGAAGGGTGCTCAGTGGTAAATCAAATGGCTAGATGAGGTCATGATTACAGATAGGCCTTGACTCCTGCTACAGGACCCATTGGGGTAGCCTCATTGGGTCCTGTATCAGGAGTTGAGGCCTATCTGTAATCATGACCTCATCTAGCCATTACACACAGTGCGGTTTGATTTACTGGTAAGCACCCTTCCCTCTTCTACCCCAGCCAAGCCCGTCGGAAGCCGACAGGCAAAGCAAGCAATTGCCTGGGGCCCCCGAGCTGGCCAGGGGCCCCAGCAGGGAGGGCCCTTGCCGCACCGCTGCGTCTTCCTGCAGTCCGGTCGGCCGTGTACCAGGAGATTCAGGTTCCTGTTCCCGGCCGGACTGACAGGAAGTGCACACTCTGAGTGTTCACTTCCTTTCAGTCCGGCCCCGGGAACAGCAAACTGAATCCCCTGTACCGCGCGGTTATGGTACACGGCCGACCGGACTTCAGGAGGACGCAGCGATGCGGCAAGGGCCCTCCCTGCTGGGGCCCCTGTGCGGACACCAACATATGCCGACGTGGAGGATAGAGGTAAGCCACCAACCCCCCCCGCTTCTCAACTACTTGAAAAGTCACTTTTTTTTTTTGCTTGGGGCCCCCAAATGTCTTCAAACGGCCCTGACCCCAGCCTGTAGGTTGCTGTGGTTGGGCATTGTTAAAACGTAACCATCGTACGTGACCAGAGCCCAATTGAGATGACCTGTGATTTCTGTCCTGACTGCAGGGGCGGCAGAGAAGAGTTCGAAGCACGGAGCGGAGGACCGCACGCAGAACATCATTATGGCCATGAAGGATCGGATGAAAATCCGGGAGAGGAACAAGCCAGAAATTTTCGATGTGATCCGAGATGTCTTCACCATCACCAAAGTGATCCATGCTCAGCAGATGAAGACCGTGAAACAAAGTGTGCTGGATGGCACGTCAAAGTGGTCAGCCAAGATCACTATCACCGGTGAGTCTATGACATTGCAGAGTGCAGCTCCACTAAATCTATTATTATTATTGTTGTTATTATGTGGATAAAGGCAAAAAGGGTGAGTACCTCCATCAGTTTTGTATTGCTTTCTCCATGTCTCCCTAATGGGGGACATCTTTGTGCTGGCACCAGGACAGAAAGTGTGAAGGTAGGTGGTCAGTACAATATTGGAAGACACTCTCCCTTTCCCACACTCAATGCAAAAGTATAAAAAGGCAAAATTCTGCTTTTCTGCTTGTCCCAGGAGGCTACGGGGCCATTCACACAGCTCAGTAGGTTCCATGAGGCTACGGGACCATTTACACAGCTCAGTAGGTTCCATGAAGCTACAAGGCCATTCACACAGCTCATTAGGTTCCATGAGGCTACATGGCCATTCACACAGCTCAGTAGGTTCCATGAGGCTACGGGACCATTCACACAGCTCAGTAGGTTCCATGAAGCTACGGGGCCATTCACACAGCTCAGTAGGTTCCATGAGGCTACGGGACCATTCACACAGATCAGTAAGTTCCATGAGGCTACGGGGCCATTCACACAGCTCAGTAGGTTCCATAAGGCTACATGGCCATTCACACAGCTCAGTAGGTTCCATGAGGCTATGAGGCCATTCACACAGCTCAGTAGGTTCCATGAGGCTATGAGGCCATTCACACAGCTCAGTAGGTTCCAGGAGGCTTCAAGACCATTCACACAGCTCAGTAGGTTCCATAGGGCTACGGGGCCATTCACACAGCTCAGTAGCTCCTATGAGGCTACGAGACTATTCCAACAGCTAAGTAGATTCCAGGAGGCTTCAAGACCATTCACACAGCTCTGAAGGGTCCCAGAAGACTACGTGACCATTCGCACAGCACAGTAGGTCCCATGAGGCCAACGGGACTATTCAAACAGTTCAGTAGGTCTCAGGCGGCTGCGCAAACATTCACACAGCCTAGCAAGTCCCAGGGGGGGGCTATGGGACCATTCACACAGTTCAGTAGGTCCCAGAAGGCCAGGGGACCATTCACACAGCCCAGCAGATCCCAGGGAGCTATGGGACCATTCACACAGTTCAGCAGGTCCCAGGAGGCTGCGGGAACATTCACACAGTTCAGCAGGTCCCTTTCATTCAATGGGTGTCAGTTTTTTCAACCACTGGGTCTCAGCATCACACATGGGCATTATGTAGGGTGGTCTGCATGCCAATAAGATCTGCCTGAGAGGCTCAGAGACCCAGTGATGACGTCCACCCAGGATTATCTTTAGTCTTTGAGGTTTGAGCGCAACTAGTGATACAAAAAGGTGAGAAACTAAGTTGCACAGACTTCAGAAAGTCCATTCCCAGGGACTCTGTGAGGTGCTTTCTAAATTCTGGTTGCAGTGGACTTCACTTAAATTTGAATTACGTCAAACCACTTTAGAAAAGTTTCAACATTTGCTGGATAGCATTAGCAGTTCATTGATATATAAAGTGGTTTGTCTCACACTGACCTCTCCTGTCTTGCAGTTCTCTGCGCTCAGGGTCTACAGGCCAAGGACAAGACGGGCTCCAGTGATCCCTACGTCACCGTTCAAGTGGGGAAGACCAAAAAGAGGACGAAAACCATCTACGGCAACCTCAACCCCGTGTGGGAGGAGAAATTTCACTTGTAAGTACTCCGAAGCAGCCATTCATTCATAGAAAGCAGCTAGCGTAACATGAGGGGTGTGGTCATTTCAACCAATCGGGTCCCAGAAAACCCTCCTCTGTGTGCCTTTCTGAAACTAGTTCCACTTTTTTACTTTATGGCTAAGCCCCATCAGCATTCATCATCCCTGTCCAGCTTCAGCATGCTTGCTGACCATTGAACCACTCTCCTTGGACAAGGGGGGTCGGCACGTTTCAGAGGGGCACACATAGGAAAGTTTTATGGCTAACAAAAGGCAAACATGAGCACCTAGAGTTGCTTGTTCTTAGTGAGAAATTATTACAGGCTCACCCTAAATCACTTTAAAAAAAATTTTTTTTTTATTAAATCTGAGCCCCGGGCAGAAATTTCAGATCGGGGCTTTTTTTTCCCCTTAGAGAATAGGTACAGGTACTCCTCTCTTCCACGTAAACCTTTGTCTCCGCCCCCGTACCCACTTCTGAGCACCGTCTTTGGTTCCACCCCTACCCACCTCCGAGCACTGTCCCTTGGTTCCACCCAACTTCGAGCACCGTCCCATGGTTCCACCCCCCCTACCCACCTCTAAAGCACCGTCCTTTGGTTTCACCCGTCTTCGAGCACCGTCCCTTGGTTCCACCCCCCCACCCACCTCTAAAGCACCGTCCTTTGGTTCCACCCATCTTCGAACACCGTCCCTTGGTTCTATCCACCCCCACCCACCTCTCAGCACCGTCCCTTGGTTCCACCCCCTACCCACCTCACAGTTCTGCTCCTTTTGAAGAATACAGAACCAAGTATCATTTAAGTAATTTGTCTGGAATTTGTAAATGATATTAAGAAAAGCAGTAAAAAAGATACAGTCATCACAATTAGTTCCTCCCCACCAACAGAAGACCCCCCCTGCCCCCACAATAAAATAACCCCAGCAACAAAAGACCCACTACAATAAAATACCCCCAACAACAATAGATCCACCCTCAGCAATAATAGACCACCCCAGCAACAATGAACCCCCCCAGTAACAAAATACCTCCCCAGCAACAATAAATAAACCTTAGCAGCAATAGATTCATACCAGCTTCAATAGTTCTCCCAGCAGCCAGCGGAAAGGTTTCTTCACAGTAAGAGCTGTAAACATGTGTAATAGACTCCCTCCAGAGGTGGTTCTGGCCAGCTCAGTAGATTGCTTTAAGAAAGGCCTGAATACTTTTCTAAATGTACAGAATATAACTGAGTACTAAGATTTGTAGGTAAAGTTGATCCAGGGAAAATCTGATTGCCTCTCGGGGGATCAGGAAGGAATTTTTTCCCCTGCTGTAGCAAATAGGATCATGCTTTGCTGGGTTTTTTTGTTTTGTTTTCACCTTCCTCTGGATCAACTGTGGGTGAAGGATTTTGTATATGGGATTGTGTGATATTCATATTTTTTTTTTTTAATTGGTTGAAATGGATGAATTTGTGTCTTTTTATTTTTATTTTATTTTTACAACCTGGCTAACTATGTAAAGTGTGACAGCAGGAAGGTATTGAAGTGATTAAGAATAGGAGAGTTCCCTGAGGCACTGGGGACGTAACCTTCCCAGGGGACACAACCTTCCCAGGGGACACTTGTGAGGCCAGGGCTGTGTCACCAGTGCCTCACAGAATCCAGGAAGTGGAAGATAAAAAAAAATGTAAGTTTATCAGAATGTATTGGATTTTCATAATGTCATGATGTTTATGGCTGGGCATGCAGCATTGGATTTTGTGTTCGGGAACAGGGCGGGTGGTGGTCCCCCTTAATGTTCCCCTTTAAATACTGACTTTCTGCCCTGGTTGGTTATGCATAGCAGATGTCATTTCCCCCATTGATTAGCTGTAATTTTCCTTTTGTGCCTCTCTCACATCTGCTATTTGAGGAACGCCATCAGATCTGTAATGAATCATTGTAAATTGTAGAGCGCGGCGTAAAATGATCCCAATTTAGACTTTCCATGCGGCTGAATAGCTTTACACAATAGTATTGTCTGTCATACGGGGCGGTGTTTGCACACTCTGTTCAGTCCTCGGATTTGTTCGGAGGTGATACTCTGCGGGTCGCTGCTCATTGTTTCCCTTAGATGAGCTCTGGATGACTTCAGTCTTCTTCTCCCCAGTACTGGGGCCTCGTGACAATTCATTCATTATTATGGACTTGGTAACAAGCTGTCGGCTTCTTTTTATAGTTCTTCTCATCAAATCTGAAAACAAAACCTAGAAATACGAACACAGCCTTAGGCCCTGTACACACGGGCGTAGTACAGCGTACACGCACCCAGTGTTTGCCCGCACGGGGATTGAAGTAATTGTTGCAATAATATACAAACTAATATAAACTATATAACTATTGCATATATGTATTAACTTGTCTATTCCTATAATTAGCTAGTCTATAAAATCTCTCTGATAAGCATAATGATATAAGGTTAGCTATGGAAGCAAACACATCTACTTAGTAAAACAATATCTTTAATTTATTTCCCAATAAAATAGAAATATGCTAACATCAAACACTAAACAGTAGAATATCATGAATCCTGTAGACATAGTCTCATCGGCTGGGCTCTGGATGGCAATAGAGGCTCAGGCCAAAGCCAGGATCCAAGGGAAGAGTGACTATTCCTCTTTTGTGTGCCCTTTTTACTCAAATATTTACACCCACTCGTAACAACCCCCACTCCTCTCCAATGAGTTATTGCCAAGATGTAGTCCTTTTAATAGATTATACAGTGGAACCTTGGATTACGAGCATAATCCCTTCCAGGAGAATGCTCATAATCCAAAGCACTTGCATATCAAAGCGAGATTCCCCATAGAAGTCAATGGCATGCAATACCGCATGCGGCCAGAGGTGGGGGGGCACCAGAGAGCCTCGGGAAAACACTCGTAAAGGCCCGACGACAGCTCGTCAAAACTCAGAAAGGCTTGGGAACGGAGTATTTCCAAGGTTTTCCAAGCATTTCCGATTGGCTCCGCTCGGCTCCGGCTCCCCCCCACCTCAGGCCAAACATGGTACTGCACACCGCTTTTAAAAAAGGATTTAAAAAAAAACACAGTGCTCTTATTGCGAAACGTTAACCGCGTTACTCGCAATCCGAGGTTTCACTGTATTACAGTCCGTCTTGCCCTATTGGCCTCTAGGGGCAGCATTGTCCATGTATCATCTCCAGGAGCTTGTTGATCTTTTGATCTTTGCCATCAATCATCCTGGCAGCCATTGCTCTCTTTGAAGCGTGTGTCACACCAGGTGGGCTTGAGCCAAGCCCCTACTAACTTCCAGATGCAGATTCTGATATGCTACAAAGCTATGATCTTAACTGGTTACATTCCAACTTGGGGCCATCTGTATCCTCCAGGGAGTGAAATACCAGAACTATGATATTAAACCACATGTTGCCTTTCAACAGGGATGCGTGGGTGTTCCGTTCAGGCAGCCCCAGTTATGTCAATTGGGGTGCAGCAGTGGCACTGACCCGGCCGTTGCTAATTTAGAAAAAAAAGCATCCCAGGAGAGTTCAGTGAATTTGCTGGGTCAGGTTTGGCTGCTCACACTGTACAAGGTTTACCCTCCAGTGGGTAGCCCAGCAGGTTTAAAGCGGAGTTCCACCCAAAAGTGGAACTTCCGCTTAATCCACTCCTCGCCCCCTTACATGCCACATTTGGCATGTCATTTTTTTGGGGGGGGAGTGGGGGCTTCAGTAGGAGTGGGACTTCCTGTCCCACTTCCTCCTTCCGCCGAGAGGCCGCTAAGGCGATACGTCATATCGCCTTTTGGCGGCCCCTCCCTGTAGGCGATCGCCACCAGGGCCACCAGTTTGAGACCCCTGCCCTAAAGACATCTGGATTCAACCTTCATTATTGGCACTGCCGGGTTTCGCGAACATTTTTCCGCACCGATGACTTTTGAACTCTGCCAGTGTTTTAAGTTATAAATGAACGATTTTATAATTTTTTTTCCCACATTGACTTGCAATGCTCGGTCCCGCTACTTCACCTTTTAGTGTCCTCCATAGCGTTCCCATCAAAGTAGTTTGATAAGTAGGTCACGATGTCCTGATTGTCTCTGGCCTCCTGCCTTATCCTCTATTATCACCTCATCGTGGGTGAGAATGAGCTTATCCTGCCAGTTCAGAGTCTCGTGTCGGCTGCTGCGATGCGGCTGCGTTAATGTCAAGCAGAGCGCTGTATATGGACGCACATAGCGTCATGCTGGGAGAGGCGATGTGTTATCTGACATGTCCCCGCCATAACTCCATTAACCTTTCATCACACAGCCGGTCTCCATACAATGCTCACAGGGAGAGATATTGATCACACTTTGCTGGAGTCTGATGTTCTCCCCAGACGCATCTTAATGATCTTCTGCTGATTAACAAAATGCTCATCTTTGTCGAGTAATATGGACTTCACTTGTCCACGATGGAAGTTTACTGAAAAGTCATTTTGGATGTGAAGTTTACTCAGACAGTTAAAGGGTCAATCCACCTTTTAATGGCCATTTTGCAAAAAAAAATGTTTAAATGACTGAAAAGTGTGGGGGGGGGGCCATTTGTATTCTCTGATACCCCTAACTAAAATCTAGTGGAACCAATTGCCTTCAGCAGTCACCTAATTAGTAAATAGAGTCCACCTGTGTGTAATTTAATCTCAGTATAAATACAGCTGTTCTTTAAAGTCCTCAGAGGTTTGTTAGAGAACCTTTGTGAGCAAACAATATCATGAAGGCCAAGGAACACACCAGACAGGTCAGGGATAAAGTTGTTAAGTATAAAGCAGGGTCAGGTTATAAAAAAATATCACAAGCTTAGAACATCTCACGGAGCTCTTTTCAATCCATCATCCGAAAATGGTAAGAGTATGGCACAACTGCAAACCTTCCAAGACATGGCCGTCCACCTAAACTGACCGGGCCGGGCAAGGAGAACATTCATCAGAGAAGCAGCCAAGAGGCCCATGTTAACTCTGGAGGAGCTGCAGAGATCCGCAGCTCAGGTGGGAAAATCTGTCCACAGGACAACTATTAGGCCTCGTGCACACGATGTGTTAACCAGAGGACAGCGGTCTGAAGGACCGTTTTCATCGGTCAAAACCGATCGTGTGTGGGCCCCATAGGTTATTTAAACTTCGGTTAAAAAAAAGCCAGCTTGCTTTAAAATTTAACCGATGAATTGCTAACCGATAGGTCAAAACCGATCGTTAGTACGCACAACCATCGGTTAAAAATCCACGCATGCTCAGAATCAAGTCGACACATGCTTGGAAGCATTGAACTTAGTTTTTCTCAGCACGTCGTTGTGTTTTACGTCACCAGGTTCTGACACAATCGGTTATTTAACCTATGGTGTGTAGGCGTGACGGACCATCAGTCAGCTTCATCGGTTAACCTAGGACAACGGTCCTTCAGAGCGTTGCCTCTGGTTAACCTAACGAGGCTTTAGTCGTGCTCTCCACAAATCTGCCCTTTATGGAAGAGTGGCAAGAAGAAAGACATAAGAAGTCCCGTTTGCAGTTTGTGAGAAGCCATGTGGGGGACACCGCAAACATGTGGAAGAAGATTGTCTGATCAGATATGACCAAAATTGAACTTTTTGGCCTAAAAGCAAAACGCTATGTTTTTGGCGGAAAACTAACACTGCACATCACCCTGAACACACCATCCCCACCGTGAAACATGGTGGTGGCAGCATCATGTGGTGGGGATGCTTTTCTTCAGCAGGGACAGGGAAGCTGGTCAGAGTTGATGGGAAGATGGATGGAGCCAAATACAGGACAATCTTAGAAGAAAACCTGTTAGAGTCTGGAAAAGACTTGAGACTGGGCGGAGGTTCACATTCCAGCAGGACAATGACGTAAACATACAGGCAGAGCTACAATGGAATGGTTTAGATCAAAGCATGTTCATGTGTTAGACTGGCCCAGTCACAGTCCAGACCTAAATCCCATTGAGAATCTGTGGCAAGACTTGAAAATTGCTGATCACAGATGCTCTCCATCCAATCTGACAGAGCTTGAGATATTTTACAAAGAAGAAGAATGGGCAGAAATGTCCCTCTCTAGATGTGCAAAGCTGGTAGAGACGCCCCCAAAAAGACTTGCAGCTGTAATTGTAGTGGAAAAGAGGTTCTACAAAGTATTGACTCCGGGGGGCGCCATACAAATGTACCCCCCACACTTTCACAGATGTATTTGTAAAAAAAAATGAAAACCATTTATAATTTTCCTTCCACCTCACAATGATGTGCCACTTTGTGTTGGTCTATCACATAAAATCCCAATAAAATACATTTTTCTGTTTGGTTGTAACATGACAAAATGGGGAAAAATTCAAGGGGTATGAATACTTTTTCAAGGCACTGTAGTTGGTCACATTCAACTGGACTTCTTCTGTAATGTTGAAGATTTTTTTTTTGTAGTTTATTTAAGTCATGACTTCAGCTTTGAGTGTCATGAGTACACCTCAGCATTTCTATCCACCCAGGGAGCCCCAACACCTTCATCCCGTCGTCGCTGGAATGTGTCAAGGCAGATGTTTTATTGTCCAAGATTAGGACAGGAGGTAGAGAACCCCCGCTAATAGTTATTATACAGCTCATGGTACGTTGGGGTAAACAGTAAGTTGTATCCATAGAAACAATGAAAACGCGTTTGCGTTTTTGACACTCAGGGTTTATGTATATTACTAGATTATTTTCAGTAGTAATTGTAATAATAATTGCTAAAAAATAATAAAAATCAAATGCATTGGTATTTATTGGAAACTAATGCCCCTTACCTTGGTGCTCCATGGGAAGAATGTTCCTTACATTGGTGATCAGTGAGAAGAATGATCCTTACATTGGTGATCAGTGAGAAGAATGTCCCTTACATTGGTGATCAGTGAGAAGAATGTTCCTTACATTGGTGATCAGTGAGAAGAATGCCCCTTACATTGGTGATCAGTGAGAAGAATGTCCCTTACATTGGTGATCAGTGGGAAGAATGTTCCTTACATTGGTGATCAGTGAGAAGAATGTCCCTTACATTGGTGATCAGTGGGAAGAATGTTCCTTACATTGGTGGTCAGTGGGAAGAATGTTCCTTACATTGGTGATCAGTGGGAAGAATGTCCCTTACATTGGTGATCAGTGGGAAGAATTTTTCTTACATTGGTGATCAGTGGGAAGAATGTTCCTTACATTGGGGATCAGTGAGAAGAATGTTCCTTACATTGGTGATCAGTAGAAAGAATGTCCCTTACATTGGTGATCAGTGGGAAGAATGCTCCTTACATTGGTGATCAGTGGGAAGAATGCTCCTTACATTGGTGATCAGTGGGAAGAATGTCCCTTACATTGGTGATCAGTGAGAAGAATGTCCCTTACATTGGTGATCAGTGAGAAGAATGTTCCTTACATTGGTGATCAGTGAGAAGAATGCTCCTTACATTGGTGATCAGTGAGAAGAATGTCCCTTACATTGGTGATCAGTGGGAAGAATGTTCCTTACATTGGTGATCAATGAGAAGAATGCTCCTTACATTGGTGATCAGTGGGAAGAATGTTCCTTACATTGGTGATCAGTGGGAAGAATGTCCCTTACATTGGTGATCAGTGGGAAGAATGTCCCTTACATTGGTGGTCAGTGGGAAGGATGTTCCTTACATTGGTGATCAGTGAGAAGAATGTCCCTTACATTGGTGGTCAGTGGGAAGAATGTCCCTTACATTGGTGATCAGTGAGAAGAATGTCCCTTACATTGGTGATCAGTGGGAAGAATGTTCCTTACATTGGTGATCAGTGGGAAGAATGTTCCTTACATTGGTGATCAGTGGGAAGAATGTTCCTTACATTGGTGATCAGTGGGAAGAATGTCCCTTACATTGGTGATCAGTGGGAAGAATGTCCCTTACATTGGTGATCAGTGAGAAGAATATTCCTTACATTGGTGATCAGTGAGAAGAATGTCCCTTACATTGGTGATCAGTGAGAAGAATGTCCCTTACATTGGTGATCAGTGGGAAGAATGTTCCTTACATTGGTGATCAGTGGGAAGAATGCTCCTTACATTGGTGATCAGTGAGAAGAATGTCCCTTACATTGGTGATCAGTGGGAAGAATGTTCCTTACATTGGTGATCAATGAGAAGAATGCTCCTTACATTGGTGATCAGTGGGAAGAATGTCCCTTACATTGGTGATCAGTGGGAAGAATGTCCCTTACATTGGTGATCAGTGGGAAGAATGTTCCTTACATTGGTGGTCAGTGGGAAGAATGTTCCTTACATTGGTGATCAGTGGGAAGAATGTCCCTTACATTGGTGATCAGTGGGAAGAATTTTTCTTACATTGGTGATCAGTGGGAAGAATGTTCCTTACATTGGGGATCAGTGAGAAGAATGTTCCTTACATTGGTGATCAGTAGAAAGAATGTCCCTTACATTGGTGATCAGTGGGAAGAATGCTCCTTACATTGGTGATCAGTGGGAAGAATGCTCCTTACATTGGTGATCAGTGGGAAGAATGTCCCTTACATTGGTGATCAGTGAGAAGAATGTCCCTTACATTGGTGATCAGTGAGAAGAATGTTCCTTACATTGGTGATCAGTGAGAAGAATGCTCCTTACATTGGTGATCAGTGAGAAGAATGTCCCTTACATTGGTGATCAGTGGGAAGAATGTTCCTTACATTGGTGATCAGTGGGAAGAATGTCCCTTACATTGGTGATCAGTGGGAAGAATGTCCCTTACATTGGTGATCAGTGAGAAGAATATTCCTTACATTGGTGATCAGTGAGAAGAATGTCCCTTACATTGGTGATCAGTGGGAAGAATGTCCCTTACATTGGTGATCAGTGAGAAGAATATTCCTTACATTGGTGATCAGTGAGAAGAATGATCCTTACATTGGTGATCAGTGAGAAGAATGTCCCTTACATTGGTGATCAGTGGGAAGAATGTCCCTTACATTGGTGATCAGTGAGAAGAATATTCCTTACATTGGTGATCAGTGAGAAGAATGATCCTTACATTGGTGATCAGTGAGAAGAATGTCCCTTACATTGGTGATCAGTGGGAAGAATGTTCCTTACATTGGTGATCAGTGGGAAGAATGTTCCTTACATTGGTGATCAGTGAGAAGAATGTCCCTTACATTGGTGATCAGTGGGAAGAATGTCCCTTACATTGGTGATCAGTGGGAAGAATGTCCCTTACATTGGTGATCAGTGAGAAGAATATTCCTTACATTGGTGATCAGTGAGAAGAATGATCCTTACATTGGTGATCAGTGAGAAGAATGTTCCTTATATTGGTGATCAGTGGGAAGAATGTCCCTTACATTGGTGATCAGTGGGAAGAATGTCCCTTACATTGGTGATCAGTGGGAAGAATGTCCCTTACATTGGTGATCAGTGGGAAGAATGTTCCTTACATTGGTGGTCAGTGGGAAGAATGTTCCTTACATTGGTGATCAGTGGGAAGAATGTCCCTTACATTGGTGATCAGTGGGAAGAATTTTTCTTACATTGGTGATCAGTGGGAAGAATGTTCCTTACATTGGGGATCAGTGAGAAGAATGTTCCTTACATTGGTGATCAGTAGAAAGAATGTCCCTTACATTGGTGATCAGTGGGAAGAATGCTCCTTACATTGGTGATCAGTGGGAAGAATGCTCCTTACATTGGTGATCAGTGGGAAGAATGTCCCTTACATTGGTGATCAGTGAGAAGAATGTCCCTTACATTGGTGATCAGTGAGAAGAATGTTCCTTACATTGGTGATCAGTGAGAAGAATGCTCCTTACATTGGTGATCAGTGAGAAGAATGTCCCTTACATTGGTGATCAGTGGGAAGAATGTTCCTTACATTGGTGATCAATGAGAAGAATGCTCCTTACATTGGTGATCAGTGGGAAGAATGTCCCTTACATTGGTGATCAGTGGGAAGAATGTCCCTTATATTGGTGATCAGTGACAAGAATGCTCCTTACATTGGTGATCAGTGAGAAGAATGTCCCTTACATTGGTGATCAGTGAGAAGAATGCTCCTTACATTGGTGATCAGTGGGAAGAATGTCCCTTACATTGGTGATCAGTGGGAAGAATGTCCCTTACATTGGTGATCAGTGGGAAGAATGTCCCTTACATTGGTGGTCAGTGGGAAGGATGTTCCTTACATTGGTGATCAGTGAGAAGAATGTCCCTTACATTGGTGGTCAGTGGGAAGAATGTCCCTTACATTGGTGATCAGTGAGAAGAATGTCCCTTACATTGGTGATCAGTGGGAAGAATGCTCCTTACATTGGTGATCAGTGAGAATAATGTTCCATTTATTAATGGTCAATGAGTAGAATGCTCCTTATATTGGTGGTCATTGGGAAGAATGTCCCTTATATTGTTGGTCATAGAGAAGACTGATCCTTATATTGGTGGGAAGAATGGCACTGACCTTGGTGGCCAAAAAAAACGTCCCTTAAATTGGTCAGTGGGAAGAATGGTCCTTCCATTGCTGGTCAGTGAATGGGAAGAATCCCCTTGCAGTTAGCTTAAAAGATAATTGGTGTCGGTGGTATCAGAGGCAAAAAACTGCCCATTGACCAATAAACCCTTAGCAACTTTTGAAGGAACCCTAGATGAGAAATCATAAATTAAAAAGGTTGTAAAGGTTTGTTTTTTATTTTCTAAATAGGTTCCTTTAGACTAGTGGATTGTTGGTTCACTTACCCTTTTCCTTCCATTTCCCTTCTAAATGTTTTTTTTCTTTGTCTGAATTTCTCACTTCCTGTTCCTCCTCAGTAAGCTTTCCACCATCATCTGGCTGGTGGTTAGTCAGCGTGCTCGCCCCCTCCCTTGGGACTACATCCCCAGGTTGTCACATAGTGGGAATTACAAGAGCCGTGCTGAAACCCATTACACAAGCATGCACCACCTTTGTCACCATTAGTAGGCTGAACAAAAGCAATAATGTGCATCCGACACTGGAGTGCATGTAGACAGGAAGCTTCAAACCCTCCACCGTCTTAAATCATGACCTTCTCACTTACCCAACCCTCAAACTAATCCCAGATACCAGAAGGAGCAACCCAACCCCCAAACTAATCCCCGATACCAGAAGGAGCAACCCAACCCCCAAACTAATCCCTGATACCAGAAAGGGCAACCCAACCCCCAAACTAATCCCCGATACCAGAAGGAGCAACCCAACCCCCAAACTAATCCCTGATACCAGAAGGAGCAACCCAACCCCCAAACTAATCCCTGATACCAGAAGGAGCAACCCAACCCCCAAACTAATCCCTGATACCAGAAGGAGTAACCCAACCCCCAAACTAATCCCTGATACCAGAAGGAGTAACCCAACCCCCAAACTAATCCCCAATACCAGAAGGAGCAACCCAACCCCCAAACTAATCCCCGATACCAGAAGGAGCAACCCAACCCCCAAACTAATCCCTGATACCAGAAGGAGCAACCCAACCCCCAAACTAATCCCTGATACCAGAAGGAGCAACCCAACCCCCAAACTAATCCCCGATACTAGAAGGAGCAACCCAACCCCACAAACTAATCCCCGATACTAGAAGGAGCAACCCAACCCCCAAACTAATCCCCGATACCAGAAGGAGCAACCCAACCCCCAAACTAATCCCTGATACCAGAAGGAGCAACCCAACCCTCAAACTAATCCCTGATACCAGAAGGAGCAACCCAACCCTCAAACTAATCCCTGATACCAGAAGGAGCAACCCAACCCCCAAACTAATCCCTGATACCAGAAGGAGCAACCCAACCCTCAAACTAATCCCTGATACCAGAAGGAGCGACCCAATCCCCAAACTAATCCCCGATACCAGAAGGGGCAACCCAACCCTCAAACGAATCCCTGATACCAGAAGGAGCAACCCAAACCCCAAACTAATCCCCGATACCAGAAGGAGCAACCCAACCCCCAAACTAATCCCCGATACCAGAAGGAGCAACCCAACCCCCAAACTAATCCCCAGAAGAAGATTTGCCTTTGCCGGGATCAATTCTTCCAATTCTATGCCATGATGATCGGAATTTTGGTTGCCTAGTAAATGTCTTTTATTCAAATAATGTTTTCAGATCTTTAAGTCCTCCAGAAAAAGATGTCTCCACTTATCTGCTCTTTTCCTCTTCCAGTGCCCAAATTGCACTTTCCTCATCCACTTGATATTTGAAATCCTTCAGAGCATGAGAACGTTAATGTCAAAATCTTTTGGAGTGTCCTTTTTCCGAACGATGGCGTCACCCTGACAGGTGTGCTCCTAAATCTGGGAACAAAACAAGAGGTTGTGCTCCTTCCCGTCTTTAATGAACGGCTCGTTGAATGTGTCACTTTTGGCGATTTGAAGGTGATTAATGGGAGATGTAAATGGCACGGTCTCTCCAGAGTATCGCACCTGACTCCTTCACTCTCATAGTTTTATTTCTGTTGCTCGGCAACACGGCGCGAAGTTACCGCGGGAAGGGGATACCGATCTGACAGCGAGGACCCACACCAGCCTGGTAAAAAAGACTTTGACAAGCAGATCCATCACTTTGTACCTAGCGAGGAATGTAGGCAGGATGACTCACAGCGCGATAGAAAATCCCCCGCCGTTCCTCCCAGCCAGCCAACAAAGGGAGCCGAATTCATTCCTCTGTTGTAATAAAAACAGAGGTCTCTGTTGCATACGTTTTCTATTTCTAGAAAAAGCTGTATGTCTTGGAAGGCTGATTCCTGAGTTCCTGATTCCAGTATAATCAGCTGATGCATTTTCAGCGTTCTAATGAGGAATGTTGCAGTGCCTGTGTCCCTTTAAAAGTAATTTACCCCTAGGGATTCCCATTGCAGAGGATGCCTACAATTTGTCTTCTACCTTCATGCAGACTTTTGTTAAAATGGGTGAGCCAATCACACCAGGGGCGTTGCTAGGTGGCAAAAAGACCAGGGGCTTCAGCCCCGAAGTCCAAGGCCGGCATGGTGGGCGTGGTAGTGGCGCTGGGGATTTTGGGCTGGGCGTTGGGGTTGTGTGGTAGGGGAAAGCTCACTTGCTGGTTGCTGCCTGGCTCAATGCTGAGCACTAAACTCACCTGCCTGACACACTGACCTACCTGACATGCATACACTGACCTACCTGATGCACACTGACCTACCTGACATACATACTCTGACCTTCCTGATGCACGCAACAGGGGGCCGGAGAACCTGAATAGTGGGCGGCAGTGGCGACAATAGATAGATTCATGCAATTCATAAATCTACCTATTGTTGAGTGACGGGTGCAGGAGAGAGGGGATAGCGCCCACTATGTTCGCACCGCCACTGTCCATACATCTTGTTCTCTAGTAGAGTGTAAGCTTTGCAGTACAGGACCCTTACACCTCCTGTTCTCTTAGAGGGTTAACTTTATGTTGTAGAACTTTCATACCTCTTGTTCTCCAGTAGAGTGTAAGCTTTGCAGTACAGGACCCTTATACCTCCTGTTCTCTTAGAGCAGGGGTCTCCAAACTTTCTAAACAAAGGGCCAGTTTACAGTCCTTCAGAATTCAGGGGGTTCCAGACTAGGGCCATTGGGAGTAAAAAATGTCCAGTGGGAGTAAATACCATATCTTTGGTGACAGTGGGAGGACTAGTGCCCCATTGTTGGTGTTAATGGAAAGAATTGATGGTGTGCATTGGAGGAATTGATGGTGTTGTTGGTGTCAGCAACAAGAATCATGCCCCATTTAAATTGGATTGAATAGTGCCACAAGGGCCGCATTAAGGCAAGCAAAGGGCCACATCTGGCCCCAGGGCCGCTGTTTGGAGACCCCTGTCTTAGAGAGTAAACGTTATGGTGTAGAACTTTCATACCTCTTGTTTTCTAGTAGAGTGTAAGCTCTGCAGTACAGGACCCCTACATCTCCTGCTCTTTATTACAGGTTAAACCTTTATGGTGTAGAACTTTCATACCTCTTGTTTTCTAGTTGAGTGTAAGCTCTGCAGTATAGGATCCTTTTACCTCCTGTTCTCTATTAGAGGGTAAACCTTATGGTGTAGAACTTTCATACCTCTTGTTCTCTAGTAGAGTGCAAGCTCTGCAGCACAGGACCCTTGTACCTCTTGTTCTGTATTAGAGCATAACCCCTGTGGTGCAGGTCCCTCATATCTCTTTTGGATCCTAAGACCTGACAGCGCTGAGAAGTGCCTGGAAATGATTACTATGCAGAAGGTGTGAGTTTCCTGATGATCTTGATTGACTCTACTCCAACGCACTGAATGTTTTCTGGTCTTTTTTCAATTTTTTTAATTCTGTAATCTTGTAAAATCTGACAGTTCTCTAAACACGAGTTGAAAGAACGGCTTGCGTAAGAAGTTGTGGTGGTTTGTTTATCATTTGGGAATTTCATTAGCATATTTTATTTCTGTGTCTGCGTGATTCCACCGGCTTAGAAGTGAAATCCTCCCTCCGTCTGATCGCCCGTCGCTGTCAGAATCGCAAGCTGTTAGTATCCAAAGTGATTGCATGCTGATGATGGAAGCTCGTGGGTCTGCTGGGGGCGCTGTGGTCGGGTGTCGGCATGCTTCTACAAGACCTCGTTAACCATTCCTCCCGCTGACACCAATTATGGGGCACCATTCCTCCCGCTGACACCAATTACAGGCATATCCCACTTTTAAGTACACATTGAGGTTTATTTACTAAAGCTGGAAAGCGCAAAATCAGGCTCACTTCTGCATAGAAACCAATGAGACTCTAACCCCAGGTTGTTCAATTAAGCCCGGTAATAAAACCCGGAAGTTCATTGGTTTCTATTCAGAAGTGAGCCTGATTTTGCACTTTCCATCTTTAGTAAATAAACCCCAATGTGTACTTAAAAGTGGGGTATGCCTGTATGGGGCACCATTCCTCCCGCTGACACCATTGATGGGGCTCTATTACTCCTGCTAACACCATTGATGGGGCTCTATTACTCCCTCTGACACCAGTGACGGGGCACTACCCCTCCCTCTGACACCAGTGACGGGGCACTACCCCTCCCTCTGACACCAGTGATGGGGCACTACCCCTCCCTCTGACACCAGTGACGGGGCACTACCCCTCCCTCTGACACCAGTGACGGGGCACTACCCCTCCCTCTGACACCAGTGACGGGGCACTACCCCTCCCTCTGACACCAGTGACGGGGCACTACTCCTCCCTCTGACATCAGTGACGGGGCACTATTCCTTCTGCTGACACCAGTGACGGGGCACTATTCCTCCCGCTGACACCATTGACGGGACACCACCCCTCCCTCTGACACCAGTGACGGGGCACTACTCCTCCCTCTGACACCAGTGACGGGGCACTACTCCTCCCTCTGACACCAGTGACGGGGCACTACTCCTCCCTCTGACACCAGTGACGGGGCACTACCCCTCCCTCTGACACCAGTGACGGGGCACTACCCCTCCCTCTGACACCAGTGACGGGGCACTACTCCTCCCTCTGACATCAGTGACGGGGCACTATTCCTTCTGCTGACACCAGTGACGGGGCACTATTCCTCCCGCTGACACCATTGACGGGACACCACCCCTCCCTCTGACACCAGTGACGGGGCACTACTCCTCCCTCTGACACCAGTGACGGGGCACTACTCCTCCCTCTGACACCAGTGACGGGGCACTACTCCTCCCTCTGACACCAGTGACGGGGCACTACTCCTCCCTCTGACACCAGTGACGGGGCACTACTCCTCCCTCTGACACCAGTGACGGGGCACTACTCCTCCCTCTGACACCAGTGACGGGCTGTACTACACTGGGTAGCGACATGGCGGACTTTAAAGGGCAATCACAGGGACGTTTATCGTTATAAAAATAAAGTTTAATTACAAAATAGTACATATACAAATAAATTTCATATAAAAAATGTTATCAAAAGAGAGAACATAGATACATATTTGAGCAATAGAACGTCTCGCCGACGCGTAGAGCACAGGCTGCTACCTCCCCGGGACACATACCACTCCTTAGGCGGCAAGGTTCTAAAGCCTTTGATCTGCCCTTTACTGTGGACAGTGCAGTGTAGTCACCTAGCGACGGAATCTATTTTCCCTCCAGGTCTTTCTCACCTGTCTTCTGCCTTGCTGGTCCCGGTTGTTGCCTTTTTATACTATTTTCGAGAACCTACTACTATTGTGGCTCCCCATACCATCAGGAAATCGTGTCTTCCTTGTTACCCGGCTCACGTGCTTATTTTTGGTACTAACCAAATGATCTTTGATGGATGCGGATGACCACCAACTTAATTGACACATACAAGTAGCAATACTTCCGTGTTATAAAACCATACAACTCGTCCAGAAGAAGCCGTAAGGCGAAACGCGTCGGCGAGACGTTCTATTGCTCAAATATGTATATATGTTCTCTCTTTTGATAACATTTTTTATATGAAATTTATTTGTATATGTACTATTTTGTAATTAAACTTTATTTTTATAACGATAAACGTCCCTGTGATTGCCCTTTAAAGTCCGCCATGTCGCTACCCAGTGTAGTACAACTCTTTTCTTTTTGAACCAATATTTCGGATGTGGGCCAACGTGAGTGCCTTATTGTTATTTCCCTTCCCTACCCTTTTTTGAACCAGTGACGGGCTGTCAGCGTGAGGAGAAAAAAAAAACGATTACCAAGCTTTGTTTACAACACGTGATCAGTTGTCATTGGCTGACAGCTAATCACGTGGTAAGCGGCCCGGGACCGGCCCCTTACTCGGATCTGTGATCACCCCCGTATCGGTGACCACTGTGCAGGAGGCGCGCAGGGAGTGTGCAAAGGGAGGCCGTCTATTCGGCTATGAGCG
The DNA here is from genome assembly GCF_905171775.1 of Rana temporaria. NCBI lineage: Eukaryota > Metazoa > Chordata > Amphibia > Anura > Ranidae > Rana > Rana temporaria. The sequence continues at coordinate 24,348,752 of NC_053489.1, read as the reverse complement.
GATGGGAAGTGGTTAAAAAAACATTAAAAAGTTCTCAAAGTGTAACAAGAAATTCCAGCAAGATGAAATGATTTCAGCAAGATAGGATGATCCAAAAAGTTCCTCCACCACCAAGAAGATGAGAGTTTCCATGTAATAATCTCAGTGAGGTCTTTTACCAGAAGAGGTGGGCCTTCTGTGGGGTCAGATGATCTGCCTCATCTTTGGCGCTCACTGACAGTCACGAACGTCCATCCACGATATCCAGCTTTCATCGAACTCTCATCATAGGATCTCAGTCAGCCGGGTGTCCCGGAGCACATAAAGAATAAGAGGCTCCAATTGTGTGTTACTGTTTAAAAAAGCTTCTTTATTCTAAAACCAAAGATGGGTACTCACACATCATGTGTTTCAAATGGGTAAAATAATGTTTGCCGGCAAACAAATACGAATCACCCGCACTTCTGGGGCGTGATGCCATTCACGCGTGGCTCCACCCGACGTGTTTCGTCATACATGACGTCTTCCAGGAGCAGGAGCTTCTTCAGACACATTACTCTTTACGCTCCATTGCTGTATCAGGAGACTTGTGCAGTGTAATCGCCTACAACCTGAGATTGTTTCCCTGGGTCAGTTTAGAGATGATTTATCTGTATTATGAACATATTGGGCTATCACGGGGTAATAAGTGCCTCCTGCAGTAACCGTAAAGATACATTATCTATGAATTAACTTCAAGCAAATGCATGCACATGCCCCTCTGTATGAAGTCCATACCCCAGCAGGCACATCGTTAATCTTAGCTGCGTCTTGCACATAACTTGCAAGTTACATATTTTTTTTCTCTCCCTTTCAGCGAGTGCCATAACTCTTCTGATCGGATCAAGGTTCGGGTGTGGGACGAGGATGACGATATTAAGTCACGGGTGAAGCAGAGGCTGAAGAGAGAATCGGACGACTTCCTTGGGCAGACGATTATTGAAGTGCGGACGCTGAGCGGGGAGATGGATGTTTGGTATAATCTAGGTGAGCTCCATAGTACATGCTGATATACCTCTGCCTGGGGCACCATGGATCCCTGTATCCTTCTCTCTCCTGCTCAGGTGATTGTAGAGGCGCGCCCGATATCCAAAAAGAAGGTTGTCTCACTTGGTGAATTTTTAGGTTCATTTTATAGTAGTTTAACCACTTGAAGCCCAGGCCAATTCTGACATTTCTCTCCTACATGTAAAAATCAAGGCCCGGATTCGGAAAGCCCGGCGTTACTTTGTGCGGGCGTAGCGTATCTCAGATACGCTACGCCGCCGTAACCTAGTGAGGCAGGTTCTGTATTCAGAAAGAACCTGCGCCCTAAGTTACGGCGGCGTAGCGTATGAGGGCCGGCGTAAGCCCGCCTAATTCAAAATAGGAAGATGTGGGCGTGTTTTATGGTAATTCCGTGTGACCCCGCGTAAATTACGTTTTTTACGAACGGCGCATGCGCCGTCCGTGGACGTATCCCAGTGCGCATGCTCCAAATTACGCCGCAAAGCCTCATTGGTTTCGACGTGAACGTAACTTACGTTAAGCCCTAATCAAGAACGACTTACGCAAACGACATAAACTACACTAAATTAGACGCTGGCCCGACGTCCATACTTAACATTGGCTACGCCTCATATAGCAGGGGTAACTTAAGCCGGAAAAAGCCTTACGTAAACGGCGTAAAAAATGCGCCAGCAGACATACGTTTCTGAATCGGCGTATCTACCTAATTTGCATATTCTACGCGTAAATCTCCGGAAGCGCCACCTAGCGGCCAGCGTAAATATGCAACTAAGATACGACGGTGTAAGAGACTTACGTCAGTCGTATCTTGCTTTCTGAATACAGAATTTAGAATGCTAGAATTTACGTGGCGTATCAATAGATACGCCAACGTAAATTGTTTCTGAATCCGGGCCCATAATTTTTTTGCTAGAAAATTACATAGAATCCCCAAACACTAAGGGCCAGATCCTCAAAAGGGATACGCCGGCGTATCTACTGATACGCCGTCGTATCCCTGTTTCTATCTTTGGAACTGATCCACAGAATCAGTTTCCAAGAGATAGACAGAAGATCCGACATGTGTAAGGGACTTACACTGCCGGATCTTAGGATGCAGTACCGCATCCGCCGCTGGGGGCATTTCGCGTCAAAATGCCGCTTCGGGTATGCAAATTAGCACTTACGGAGATCCACAAAGCTTTTACGCTTCGTTTTTTCTCCGTAAGTATTAAGTTGCATGTGTAAAATTAGGGCTGCTTTTACAAAGTGTAAACTGTTTACACCTTGTAAAAGTATACCCTTCTGTCCAGCGACGCGTTTTTTATTTTTGTTTTTAAATTTTTTTTTTTTTTTGCCGTATCTTTGTTTTTTTTCCCGACGCAACTTTATTGACCCGACGCGATCCACAAAGCTCGACGTAACGTAATTTTGCGCTATGCACGTCGGGAAAATGACGTCACGAGCATGCGCAGTACGGGCGGCGCGGGAGCGTGCCTAATTTAAATGGGAATCGCCCCCATTTGAAGAGGAACGCCTTGCGCCGGCGGAATTTAAGTTACACAGTCGAAAATTTCTAGGTAAGTGCTTTGTGGAAATTTTACGTTACGCCGGCTCTTTGTGGATCTGGCCCTTAGTATGTTTTTTTTAGTAGAGACCCTAGAGAATACAATGGCGGTCATTGCAACTTTTTGCTCGGTATTTGCGCAAGCAATTTTTCAAACGCGTTTTTTTGGGGGAAGAAAACTGTTTCATGCTTTAAAAAAAAAAAACAGTAAAGTTAGCCCATTTTTTTTTTTTTTTTGCATAATGTGAAAGATAAAGTTACGCCGAGTAAATAGATACCAAACATGTCACATTTCAACTCCACGCCACCCCGGCAAATGGCCTTCTGGGCCAGGGTTGCGCGTGCAACGCAGAGATCCTGGCTTTGGGACCACGTCGGCCCGGAGCAATTGATCTGCCGCTTGGGGACTCGGTAATCAACTGGGTCCCACCCAAGGAGGTCCTGGGCTGTCCGTCCTGTTGGAGGAGGCTGTACGGTGGAGAGTCTGCCTGAGGAGTACGAAGAGAGGCTGGTGTTCCAATAGGGGCCTGTGACCGTAATAGGTGGTGACAGGTACTCTTTATGGAGGAATCGGGGGTCTTTTAGACCCCCGATCCCTCCTTTGCACTTCAAAGTATTCAGATCGCCGAAAACGGCGATTCTGAATACTGTGTACTTTTTTAAATCCGGCGCCATTGGCAGCCGAGAAACCCGGAAGTGACGTCATGACGTCGCTTCCGTGTTTTCTATTGCGGAGACTGAATCAAAGCCGTTTACGGCTTAGTTTCAGTCTCCGCCTGGACACAGAAGGCGCCGGATGGAAGATCGGGTCTCCCGGTGGGACGGGAGGCCCGGTCAGAGCGGCGAGAGGTGGCGGGAGGGGGGGGGTGTCCCCTCCCGCTCCTCCGGCATAACAGCATCATCCCTGTATAACCCCCGAAAGCCGAGGATGCATATATGCGTACGCTTGGCATGAAAGGGTTATAATTTCTCCCATAAAGGTGCATCCAGGAAAAATAAGACACAGCCATCAAATTGCTTTCCATATTGCCTAATAACTGCTGAATGATTTGCTGTGCCCGGAGTGCTGCTTTAATTACCCGCTGTCAGCACATTCTTGGTTGTCATTGTGGGTGCTGAGTTTCCACGCTACGGCGTGCGTTTGAGTCATCCTGTCACCGGCAAATCCGATAATAAGAAACCATTCCCCGTCCCCGCACTCTTCATCTGCTCATTAGGGAGCTTTATGTGGGAGTGCTCCTGTGTTCTCATGTGCACTCAGACACCCAGAATCCTCTGCTCCTGTCAGACGCCGCGTGCATGTGCGCGATCGGCATGAGCGCTACAACTTCCTAATGAGATGTTTTAGCTTCATGAATTATTTCATCTCTAGAGGAGATACGTAATGTAATTATGCAGATATTATTATTCTTCAGACTAAACCCTTGAATGGCCAAAGTCGAATCTACTGCCGAATTTTCATCTTTGGATGTGCGCCCTTTATGCTGGAATTGGGATTTTTCTGAAATCCGGTGCTGGAAACCAATCAGAGAGGTCCTAGTTACAGGGCGTTCTGGATTTTACCTGTGTTCCTGCCAAAGAATGAAACCCCTGTGTGGTCATTCTGCAAACTGTACCTACGTCTCAATCCCTTGTAGGGTCATTTCTACAGTGGAACGACCTTTTAAGTGGCTGTAAACCCCTGAAATGGAAAAAAAAACAAAGCATATCATTCTATAGTTTGCACTAGCCTCAGTTCACTTTAATTCTGGCCTCCCCAGACACATACACTTACCTATCTTTCGATCCTGGACCCCTTGGAGTCGCACTAAAGCCCAGTGTAATCTGAATTGCCAGAACGGTAGTTTATACAGGGCTGTAGACTTGCTGTGTGACAGCGTTGACTGGCCCAGCGCTGTCACATGATGCTCCATACCCAGACGTACAGAGTATTTCCTTCAGCTACTCAAATGGTGCAGGTGAGATGGAAAGGTGTGTATGTCCTCTATATAGACCTTTAGTTTTAACTAGAGGGATCACGATCAAGACGAAGGAGATCCCGATTTCTAGCTATAGATCTTGATATCACTAGAGGGATCACCGGCAGGAGGAAGGAGGTCCTGATTCCTCTATATAGATCTTTAGATCACTAGAGGGATCACCAGCAGGAGGAAGGAGGTCCTGATTCCTCTATATAGATCTTTATATCACTAGAGGGATCACCAGCAGGAGGAAGGAGGTCCCGATTCCTCTATATAGATCTTTGTATCACTAGAGGGATCACCAGCAGGAGGAAGGAGGTCCTGATTCCTCTATATAGATCTTTATATCACTAGAGGGGTCACCAGCAGGAGGAAGGAGGTCCCGATTCCTCTATATAGATCTTTGTATCACTAGAGGATCACCAGCAGGAGGAAGGGGGTCCTGATTCCTCTATATAGATCTTTATATCACTAGAGGGATCACCAGCAGGAGGAAGGAGGTCCTAATTCTCCTTATAGTTCTTTATATCACTAGAGGGATCACCAGCAGGAGGTAAGAGGTCCCGATTCCTCTATATAGATCTTTATATCACTAGAGGGATCACCAGCAGGAGGAAGGAGGTCCTGATTCCTCTATATAGATCTTTGTATCACTAGAGGGGTCACCAGCAGGAGGAAGGAGGTCCTGATTCCTCTATATAGATCTTTATATCACTAGAGGGATCACCAGCAGGAAGAAGGAGGTCCTGACTCCTCTATATAGATCTTTATATCACTAGAGGGGTCACCGGCAGGAGGAAGGAGGTCCTGATTCCTCTATATAGATCTTTTATATCACTAGAGGGATCACCAGCAGGAGGAAGGAGGTCCTGATTGCTCTATATAGATCTTTTATATCACTAGAGGGGTCACCAGCAGCAGGAAGGAGGTCCTGATTACTCTATATAGATCTTTATATCACTAGAGGGATCACCATCAGGAGGAAGGAGGTCCTGATTCCTCCATATAGATCTTTATATCACTAGAGGGATCACCAGCAGGAGGAAGGAGGTCCTGATTCCTCTATATAGATCTTTACATCACTAGAGGGATCACCAGCAGGAGGAAGGAGGTCTTGATTACTCTATATAGATCTTTATATCACTAGAGGGGTCACCAGCAGGAGGAAGGAGGTCCTGATTCCTCTATATAGATCTTTGTATCACTAGAGGGGTCACCAGCAGGAGGAAGGAGGTCCTGATTCCTCTATATAGATCTTTATATCACTAGAGGGGTCACCAGCAGGAGGAAGGAGGTCCTGATTCTCTATATAGATCTTTATATCACTAGAGGGATCACCAGCAGGAGGAAGGAGGTCCTGATTCTCTATATAGATCTTTGTATCACTAGAGGGATCACCAGCAGGAGGAAGGAGGTCCTGATTCTCTATATAGATCTTTGTATCACTAGAGGGGTCACCAGCAGGAGGAAAGAGGTCCTGATTCTCTATATAGATCTTTATATCACTAGAGGTGTCACCAGCAGGAGGAAGGAGGTCCTGATTCTCTATATAGATCTTTGTATCACTAGAGGGGTCACCAGCAGGAGGAAGGAGGTCCTGATTCCTCTATATAGATCTTTATATCACTAGAGGTGTCACCAGCAGGAGGAAGGAGGTCCTGATTCTCTATATAGATCTTTATATCACTAGAGGTGTCACCAGCAGGAGGAAGGAGGTCCTGATTCTCTATATAGATCTTTGTATCACTAGAGGGGTCACCAGCAGGAGGAAGGAGGTCCTGATTCCTCTATATAGATCTTTATATCACTAGAGGTGTCACCAGCAGGAGGAAGGAGGTCCTGATTCTCTATATAGATCTTTATATCACTAGAGGGGTCACCAGCAGGAGGAAGGAGGTCCTGATTCTCTATATAGATCGTTATATCACTAGAGGGGTCACCAGCAGGAGGAAGGAGGTCCTGATTCTCTATATAGATCTTTATATCACTAGAGGGGTCACCAGCAGGAGGAAGGAGGTCCTGATTCCTCTATATAGATCTTTATATCACTAGAGGATCACCAGCAGGAGGAAGGAGGTCCTGATTCCTCTATATAGATCTTTAGGGATCCCCATTAGAAGGAAGACCTAGCAGGAGAGACTTCAGTAACTTAATATGTCCAGTCTTCAGGAAAGACAGTGTTGCCCATATATTATATTTAAGATTTAATATCTCAAAGTTATGATGTGGGTTAAATGAGAGTTCTTTTGACCAAGAGTGAAAGTTCTAATATAATAACATTTATTAGGAAGTAGTTGAAAGCATCTAATGCACAAACATCTATCTGTAGTCTTACACCAAAGGAGGAAATAGTAGGTTAAAATACAAGAATTACATGGAGGAATACAGAGTATATTCCTTAAAACATTAATCTGCAAACATATTCAGTTACAAGTAAAACAGACCTTTTCCATAATTGCCCTTTATTTCCATTCTGATTTCCCTCCCATCTTGTCAGTGTATATCCCTGCATGCTGATGCCTCATTGGTTGGCATAGCTTTGCTCTTGATTGGGGGGCTTACTACATCTCCAGTTCCTATACTTTGCATAAGTCAGCCCCCTTTAATGCAAATCCTTGTGACTATTCTGGGCAGGAGATTTGATCGAATTTTCCCGGGATGTTAAATATTGATTACGGGTTGGCCTCCCTTCATTGCCTATCCCGGCATTGGGATACTTTGAAGTGAATACGTGTAAAACAATGAGGTTTGGATCTCCATTGTTTGTATACACAAGCCTAGGCACCGTCTTGTCTGCTTAGCCCAGGAGTGGGGAACCAGGGGCCCGCAAAATCATTCCATCCGGCCCCCCATGGGTTTGTAAAACAGCGCCGCCGATTGTCACTATGGAGCGGAGTAAATGTATTGCAAACACACTGACAATGAATGAATGATCATGGCGATCATTCATTCATTGTCAGTGTGTTTAGCAATACATTTACTCCGCTCCTGCGGCCCGCCCCTGTTAGCCAGCGCCAGCCTCCAGCCAATAGGATGATTGCACTGCAGCTGATCCCTTGGTTTACAGCCCCGCCCGGCCGCGGCGCCGGTCCTGGCGGCGTGACGTCATGGCGGACGGGGATTACCATTCATGGCTGGCTGGGATGGCACTGATGGGAGGAGCATAGAGAGGACGAGCCAGCGCCACCGACGAGGAACCATTTCTACAGCAGCAAGTAAGCCATAAATATGCTGACGGCATCATGACATACGGCGTATTTTTTTTAATATGCAGCATAGCGGCGGGGGGAGGGGGGGGTAAATGTCCTGCACAGTGCACAGGACATTAATACATAAGTTACCATGACCAGTGCAGGACATTTACCCCCTCCCCCCATGCTGCATATTAAAAAAAAAAATCACAATGTCATTAGGGGAAAGTTCTTATCTTTATTCAGCAGTTCTGAGTCCCGACAATCTAATCTCCCCACCTCCTCTTCTATACAGATACCCTGGCTGAGTAATGTAATTGCCGAGAACCTCTGCACAAGGATTACTCCGCCTGAGCCCGAAAACCATCAAATAGTCCCTGCAGAGTAATCCTTGTGCTGCTGATCCCGGCAATTACATTACTCAGTGTATCTGTATAGAAGAGGACATTGGGGCTCAGATTAAATTGTCCAAACTGCTGTATAAGGATAAGAACTTTCCCCTACCAACTTTAACTACTAGTGTTTCTCCACCAGCTAAGCCACAGTACAGTTTATATCATGTGTCCGTGTTGAAGGCGGAAGGAGACCCGGACACATGATTCAAACCCCGTACTGTCCGGGTCAATCCCGTACAGGTGGCAACCCTAGGTAAATGTCCTGCACTGGTCAATGATCATGGTAACTCATGTATTAATGTCCTGCACGGTGCTGTGTAATGTAAAGGGGTCTAGTGATGCAGGGTGCTGTGTAGTGTAAAGGGTCCAGTGATGCAGGGTGCTGTGTAATGTAAAGGGGTCCAGTGATGCAGGGTGATGTGTAATGTAAAGGGGTCCAGTGATGCAGGGTGCTGTGTAGTGTAAAGGGGTCCAGTGATGCAGGGTGCTGTGTAGTGTAAAGGGTCCAGTGATGCAGGGTGCTGTGTAATGTAAAGGGGTCCAGTGATGCAGGGTGCTGTGTAATGTAAAGGGGACCAGTGATGCAGGGTGCTGTGTAATGTAAAGGGGGCCAGTGATGCAGGGTGCTGTGTAATGTAAAGGGGGCCAGTGATGCAGGGTGCTGTGTAGTGTAAAGGGGTCCAGTGATGCAGGGTGCTGTGTAATGTAAAGGGGTCCAGTGATGCAGGGTGCTGTGTAGTGTAAAGGGGTCCAGTGATGCAGGGTGCTGTGTAGTGTAAAGGGGTCCAGTGATGCAGGGTGCTGTGTAGTGTAAAGGGTCCAGTGATGCAGGGTGCTGTGTAATGTAAAGGGGGCCAGTGATGCAGGGTGCTGTGTAATGTAAAGGGGTCCAGTGATGCAGGGTGCTGTGTAGTGTAAAGGGGTCCAGTGATGCAGGGTGCTGTGTAGTGTAAAGGGTCCAGTGATGCAGGGTGCTGTGTAGTGTAAAGGGTCCAGTGATGCAGGGTGCTGTGTAGTGTAAAGGGTCCAGTGATGCAGGGTAATGATGTTACACAAATCCTAATGGCCCTCTCCAGAAAAAAGGTTCCCCACCCCTTGGTAGCTCTTCATAATTACAATATTTTACAGCTATTTATGGAGATTCCACATAAACTCATAAGGCAACAAAGGGAAATGGGGGACATGATTGGAACCTTTTAATACATAAAGTGAATGAATAAAGTTCAAGAGGCGTGGATTTTTAATATGAAGCCAAGATTAAGGACAGGACCTTAAACACCTGGAGGAACGTTCAAAACTAACCATAGAAAGTATTATTTTCCAGAAAGAGTAGTTGATGCTTGGAATAGACTTGCAGCAGAGGTAGTGAGTCAGTCAACAGTAAGTGAATTGAACCATGCTTGGGGCAAACATAGATCTAGACAGTACCCCAGATAAAACAAAAACACTGGGACATACATACAGACTTAATTGATCACTTTGTTTTTTGTTTTTCCGTCACTCCTCTGTGTTTCCTTGTTCCTATGTCATTTTGATCCCTAGAGTTTCCAGACCTGGTGGATTTTGCAAAGTTGCTAAATCCTCCCCCACAATGGTTTTTGTCAGATTTTTGTTCTCTTCAAGCTTTTCCTCCATCCCAATGGTATCTGGTAACATTCTGTGTGGGGGGGGGGGGCTTTACCAGATAAACCAATTCTAACATCTCATTCCTCCCTGTATTTATTCTTCTTAGAGAAAAGAACAGACAAGTCCGCCGTCTCAGGTGCCATCCGCTTGCAGATCAGTGTGGAGATAAAGGGAGAAGAGAAGGTGGCCCCGTACCATGTCCAGTACACGTGTCTCCATGAGGTAAGTGGCCTTTGTTACATCTTGGAATGGTCACAGTGGCCGGGATCTAGGGCGGTTGAACCCTTGTGGGGGGGGGGGTTCAGATTGCTGATTTTATTGAAGGGGAACTAAACCCATCCATTTGATCATTTCTCAAAACTGTTCATTTCATGGCACACCGTTAATGCTAACTGTCCGTTGCTTGTGCTCTCAGCCGAACTGTCAATCCAGTAGCATAACTGATCACATATGCATCACCATGACAACAGTGGATCAAACAGTGGCTTCAGTGGCAGCTTACCTTGGCTACAAAGGATAAAAAGGTTTCATTCCACTTTAATTTACCCAATCCTTATGTTATGTTACGTTAAACAAATTATCACCAAAGATTTATATGAATGTTAAAGGAAAACTTCTTGCCTTAGAATGTCAATTACTTAGTCTAAGGTCCCTTGTACACTGGGGCGTTTTTCATGCGGTACAGCGCTAAAAATAGCGCTGCTATACCGCATGAAAAATCATGCCCTGTAGTGTTCAATGCGAAAGCCCGAAGGCTTTCACATTGAAGCGGTGCGCTAGCAGGAGCGCTCCAAAAGTCCTGCTAGCCGCATCTTTACCGCGGTATAGGAGCGGTGTGTTCATCGCTCCTATACCGCGCCTTCCCATTGAAATCAATGGGAAAGCACGGTAATACCGCGGTATTAACCCTTTTTCGGCCGCTAGCGGGGGTTAAAACCTCACCGCTAGCGCGCGAATATCGCGGTAAATACGACGGTATAGCCGCGCTACAAATAGCGCGGCTATACCGTCACCGCGGCTGCACGCCTCAGTGTGAAAGCAGCCTTGCTCTATAGTTATAGGTGTATGCGTCCTCCAGATTCGAGACCCAGGGCCGCCATCGGGAATTATGGGGCCCCTTACACAGCTTCCAGGCATGGGCCCCCTGGACTAACCATACTAACGCAGATTCACAACCGTACGCGCGCCCTACGTACGCAGTTTCCGTCGTTTACGTTCGTCGGGTTCCGCGTAAGGCTGCTTCTGCTATTAGCAGGGGCAGCCAATGCTAAGTATACCCGTCGTTCCCGCGTCGCGATGTTTGAAAATAACGTCGTTTGCGTAAGTGAATCGTGAATTGGGGCTGGACGCCATTTACGTTCACGTTGAAGCAAATGACGTCCTTGCGACGTCATTTGCCGCAATGCACGTCGGGAAAGTTTCCCGACGGAGCATGTGCACTACGTTCGGCGCGGGAACGCGCCCAATTTAAATGATCCACGCCCCCTACAGGGATCATTTAAATTACGCGCCCTTACGCCGGGCAGTTTTAAGGAGGGGCCCCCATTGTAGGGGCCCCAACATTGTGAATCGGCGTAAGTATGGAATTTGCATACTATACGCTGACCACAATGGGAGCGCCCCCTAGCGGTCAACGCAAGAATGCAGCCTAAAATCTGCATGGCATAAGAGCCTTATGCCACGCAGATTTTAGGCAGCAGTCGGCGTAACGAGTTCTCTGAATCAGGAGAACTCGTTACGCCGGCGCAAGTCAGCAATTGCGCTGCGTAACTATGGTTACGCAGGCGCAATTGCTTACTGAATCTGGGCCCATGTGAGTCAGAAGAGTGTAGTCATGGACACGCCCCAAACTCTGATTATATTAACAGACCATACAGTGGGTGGAGCATGTTTACGGAGTCCTGGCCCTAGACCGGTGCCAAGCTGTCTGCAACCAGACAGCGTGGCAAGAACCATTTAACACACACACAGTATGTCACAAAAGTGAGTACACCCCTCACATTTTTGTAAATATTTTCTTCTATCTTTTCATGGGACAACACTGAAGAAATGACACTTTGCTACAATGTTGTGTAGTGAGTGTACAGCTTGTATAACAGTGTACATTTGCTGTCCCCTCAAAATAACTCAACACGCTGCCACAAAAGTAAGTACACCCCTAAATGAAAATGTCCAAATTGGGCCCGATTAGCCATTTTATCCTCCCCAGTGTCATCGTGTTACTGCAGTCAGGACTCTACTCT